>NC_037638.1:21591351-21892072 GCF_003254395.2 Apis mellifera
GGAAACAGATTAGATTCCATTACACGGTGAATCATCGCGGCTGTTCGAGATTCATCGAGAGGTGAAATGGCTCGAGTGAAATGGCTCGAAGATTCTGAACTTCTTCTTCGATATAGTTCAAGGGAAGGATGGGGAGGATATTGGATATATTTAAATTGTTATTCCTTGGATTTTTCCCTCGGATATCGCGAGTAAAATTTCATCCCATTCGCCATTTTCTTGACGATATATATATATGTATATGTAAAAAGTAGATTCCATGACGATTAAAAATACAGATCGAACCTGGTGACGAGCAAACACACTCTTGTAAAACAGCCAACGGAACAGAGCTAAAACGGCGCGCAAGAGAAGAGAGAAAAGAGGCTAGTCATTTGAACGGCGTATTGGCCGCCGGGTTAGTCGATCCATCAATCACTCCGAGCGAGATTCGAAAAACGACAAAGAGTACGCGTTCCAAAATGACGCATTCTCGGTCACAATAAAACAGGCAATACGTCAGTATTATTTACGAGGATTCGAACTGTCGCACAGTCGTGACCTTCGTCTCACCGTCACCAGATGCATCACTAAAAATTGTGTCATTAAAAATATTTCGTACAAATCAATATTTCAAAGTTTTGGCTAAAATTTTTGACTTTTTTACAGAAGAATATACAAAAAGGTGGCACAAGAAACATTTCTTGGAATTCAAAGACTTAGAGTATTCGGATAACCAGCCAGCATTTTTAATCAATCTACAATTTTTTACTAGGAGAATATACTATTCAAGTTTAAATTTTATTTATATACTTTTAATCGATATATTTTATAAAAATTACGTATTTATATATTTTTTTCAGATTTAACTTCACTCGCTGCCGACAACATTCCCCTACAAAATATTACTGGAATATCAATAGTTAAAAAAAAATATAATTAATTAATCGAAGAACATCTTTTTCACTCTACTGTCACATGGCTAATAAACTCATCAAGAAATGTCCGATCCCACGACAAAAGAAAATAAGATATCAGTATGAAGGGTAAGTAAAATATTACATTAATTAAACTAATTTAGAATTAAGTAAAATGTTGAAAAAATAATAAAAAAACAAAGAAAACGAGAAGTATAGGTCCGGTCAATGCAGACTTAAGCATTAAATATGCACAAAAGTAAGTACAAAGGTAAGTATACAAAGTTCAAAAGAATTCCGCGTGACATCTCCAATAAGATTAACATCTTCTATAAAATCATAAAATATAGTCGAAAATTTCTGCAAAATGGCACAAAATTATGAATTGGGAAAATCTTGGAAAAATTATTCGTGTCATCTTCCTTATGATTATATTCTCCTGTTACAAAATCGAAAATTTTGGCAAATATGCCACAATTTCGAATGCGTATTAGGAAAATATAAAACATAAAGAGGTAACGCGGCAAATAATTCCAAGAATTCCAACATTCAAAATTTTCGGATAGCCAATCAGGATTTTTGTTCAATTTTATGATTTATGATTAAAAGAATACAATTTGAGAGGAGGGGAAACAAGGAATAGACAATAAAAAAATAAAAAATATAATACCAATAAAAATTAATCGTAAAATTCAATATCACAAAGCTTCTAGTTCAAATTCTCCAATCTTTAACAGGAGAATATGATACGTAAAGAGGTGCCACTAAAAATTCTTAGACAGAGTCGCAGGTTTTTAAGTTTCTCGTCCAAACTTTCGACTTTTTAACAGGAGAATATGATATGTAAAGAGGTGGCACTAAAAAATTTTAACAGAGACGAAAGTCTCTAAGTTTCTCATCCAAATTTTCGACTTTTTAACAGGAGAATATGATATGTAAAGAGGTGGCACTAAAAAATTTTAACAGAGACGAAAGTCTCTAAGTTTCTCGTCCAAATTTTCGACTTTTTAACAGGAGAATATGATATGTAAAGAGGTGGCACTAAAAAATTTTAACAGAGACGAAAGTCTCTAAGTTTCTCGTCCAAATTTTCGACTTTTTAACAGGAGAATAGATATGTAAAGAGGTGGCACTAAAAAATTTTAACAGAGACGAAAGTCTCTAAGTTTCTCGTCCAAATTTTCGACTTTTTAACAGGAGAATATGATATGTAAAGAGGTGGCACTAAAAAATTTTAACAGAGACGAAAGTTTCTAAGTTTCTCGTCCAAATTTTCGACTTTTTAACAGGAGAATATGATATGTAAAGAGGGTGCACTAAAAATTCTGAGACAGAGTCGCAGGTTTCTAAGTTTTTCGTCCAAATTTTCGACTTTTTAACAGGAGAATATGATATGTAAAGAGGTGGCACTAAAAAATTTTAACAGAGACGAAAGTCTCTAAGTTTCTCGTCCAAATTTTCGACTTTTTAACAGGAGAATATGATATGTAAAGAGTGGCACTAAAAATTTTAACAGAGACGAAAGTCTCTAAGTTTCTCGTCCAAATTTTCGACTTTTTAACAGGAGAATATGATATGAAAAGAGGTGGCACTAAAAAATTTTAACAGAGACGAAAGTCTCTAAGTTTCTCGTCCAAATTTTCGACTTTTTAACAGGAGAATATGATATGTAAAGAGGTGGCACAAAAAAATTTTAACATAGACGAACGTCTCTAAGTTTCTCGTCCAAATTTTCGACTTTTTAACAGGAGAATATGATATGTAAAGAGGTGGCACTAAAAAAATTTAACAGAGACGAAAGTCTCTAAGTTTCTCGTCCAAATTTTCGACTTTTTAACAGGAGAATATGATATATAAAGAGGTGGCACTAAAAAATTTTAACAGAGACGAAAGTCTCTAAGTTTCTCGTCCAAATTTTCGACTTTTTAACAGGAGAATATGATATGTAAAGAGGTGGCACTAAAAATTTTAACAGAGACGAAAGTCTCTAAGTTTCTCGTCCAAATTTTCGACTTTTTAACAGGAGAATATGATATGTAAAGAGGTGGCACTAAAAATTTTAACAGAGACGAAAGTCTCTAAGTTTCTCGTCCAAATTTTCGACTTTTTAACAGGAGAATATGATATGTAAAGAGGTGGCACTAAAAATTCTGAGACAGAGTCGCAGGTTTCTAAGTTTCTCGTCCAAATTTTCGACTTTTTAACAGGAGAATATGATATGTAAAGAGGTGGCACTAAAAAATTTTAACAGAGACGAAAGTCTCTAAGTTTCTCGTCCAAATTTTCGACTTTTTAACAGGAGAATATGATATGTAAAGAGATGGCACTAAAAAATTTTAACAGAGACGAAAGTCTCTAAGTTTCTCGTCCAAATTTTCGACTTTTTAACAGGAGAATATGATATGAAAAGAGGTGGCACTAAAAAATTTTAACAGAGACGAAAGTCTCTAAGTTTCTCGTCCAAATTTTCGACTTTTTAACAGGAGAATATGATATGTAAAGAGGTGGCACAAAAAAATTTTAACATAGACGAACGTCTCTAAGTTTCTCGTCCAAATTTTCGACTTTTTTACAGGAGAATATGATATGTAAAGAGGTGGCACTAAAAAATTTTAACAGAGACGAAAGTCTCTAAGTTTCTCGTCCAAATTTTCGACTTTTTAACAGGAGAATATGATATGAAAAGAGGTGGCACTAAAAAATTTTAACAGAGACGAAAGTCTCTAAGTTTCTCGTCCAAATTTTCGACTTTTTAACAGGAGAATATGATATGTAAAGAGGTGGCACTAAAAAATTTTAACAGAGACGAAAGTCTCTAAGTTTCTCGTCCAAATTTTCGACTTTTTAACAGGAGAATATGATATGTAAAGAGGTGGCACTAAAAATTCTGAGACAGAGTCGCAGGTTTCTAAGTTCTCGTCCCAATCTCTTGACCCGAGGGCGTGAACGTGAGCCCAGGTGGTAAACGATCCAATTATTGAAAAATATATCTGAGATTACCTAACCCGTTATCGCACGTCCAGATATACCAGCGACATTGCTGCTCTCCTCTCCCCCCCTTCTCGATCAAATTACGTAACGAAAATGGATTAAATCCGTGACGAGGAGAAACGTTTCTAATCGGAGGGTTCGCCGTTGAATGCAACAACGAGATAAAGTGTAAGAGCGTCGAAGCCGGTTTTCGAGAGCAGTTTGCGGGAAAGTTGGCGGAAGTGGCCTTCGAGATAAATGAGCGAAAGATGGAAGCAATTTTCGAAAGGAATGTGCAGTTTGCTCGAGGCTGCCAAGGCGCGCGAGTTTGTTTCCAAGGCGGAGGACATAATAACGATGGAAAATGACAAGGAAAAAGAAAAGCGGAAGCGGAGGAAGCAAACAGTCGGATGAAATTTATTTTTAGAATTTTTCTTCCTTCCTTTCTTCCTTTCTCTCCTCGAAAAAGTTCTCTTCGAAATTTCTCGCTGTTCTTTTTTATTATATAAAATTATCGATTTCACCATTTCCGTTTAAACTCGTTTCGAATTCGCGATTCCTGTAGCGAATTCTGTCGAGAATGTTTCCACGATGCTCGAAAGGATATTCGCGAATTTCGTCCAATTTCCCTTCGCGCAAGTCTCGGGTTTCACGATTTCGTTTAGCTTTGTATTTCATCCTGTCCCGATCGAAAAGTAAAAGTACGCAGCGGAACGAAACGGAACGAAAAAACGAGAGAAATTTCCATCGGTAAATCGTAAAAACGTTTGCGATCGGGTCACGTTGACACGGGCTCGTTATCGATTCGTTTACAGATGCTTGATACTTGGACAATTTATCCAGAGAGGAATTCAAACATTTCAACGTCAGTTTGATCATGACCTTGCGTGCAAAATATATAGAATTGTGTGTATGTGTGTGTGAGAGAGAGAGAGAAGAGAGACAAGAGAGAGGCCGTTTTTATCACTGACGTACATAGGAAAGTTTTCCTCGTGATCGATAATAATTCACGCGTCTCGTTTTCACCGGAATAGGGTAGGAACAAAAGAATTTTATCCCCTGCCCACCAGTTTTCATTTTATTCGAAATCGAAAGCAGAAACGGTTTTTCGAATCGAATGAAATGAATAAAATATTTTTTCTGAAAAATGGATACGAACGGAATGTTACTCCGGATTGAAACAAATGGAATAAAAATAGGGAAAATAAAAATCGAAGCGAGGCGAAAGTTATCGATGTCAAAACGAATCGAGCAAACCTCGGATGGAACGAGTCGATGAAAAAAAAAAAAAAAGAAAAAGAAAAAAGAAAAAAAGAAAAGAAAGAATGGAAAACAAAAGGGCATCAAACAAAATCCGTAATATATTTCCCCAAATCCTCCCTCTATATCTCGAAATCATTGAATATTTCTTTTCTAACTGCGACTAACTGATCGTTTAGCGAAACTCCCACACAACATTCTCCCTTATCGAAATCGTTGATCGCGTTTTATCACGGGTAAAAATGGCGCCTCTGCCATCCGGCCATCCCCAATTCCCAATCCGAGCTTTTTGTGCCAGGCCACGCTAGCAACGATACGATAAACCGGTTCAAAGATCAGCAAAAGAATCGAATCATTTCGATCATTCCTCCACAGATAAAGAATAAAAAAAAAAAAAAATACAAAATCTCGTTGAACACCAACGAACAATCGAATAATCGTTCGCAGAGAATTTAGATATTCCTTCGAAGCTTCATACTGAATATAATAAATATCGTGATAAAATCCTCGCAAGATTTAAAAAATTCATTTCATTTCCCCATTCTTTTCTCATCCCTTTCCTTTCCTCTTTCTCTTTTCTCTAGACAAGACAAGAGGTTGCATTTGGCGAGCATTTACGACCGCAGCTAGACCGCGGCCACGACGCTGATGGACTGGACAAGCTGCCGTGCAAATTTTCCCCGCTCCATCTTCGTCCTAATTTCGACGGCGATGGCCGGCCAGGTCGCGTCTTCTTTGACGTCGCGACGTCAGGAAACGTCGAACTTATACGCGCCAGAAATACCATCATCCTCTTGTTTCCCGTGACGCGCGCGTGCACGGACACACACTATGCATGGAATGTCTCTGAGCGGCTGGCGGATTAATTAATTAGCCGCCACGAGATGATGACTCGGTCTCGGTCTCGCAAGGAAAAGAAAAAGAAAGAGAGCTCTGACGAGACACCTGTTGCCACTTCGTTTTTTTTTTTTTTTTTTTTTTTTTTTGGAAAAACGTTCGAGGAAAACCTCGAGGAAACGAGACACGGGATGAGATTAGAGGCGTTAGTTGGACGATACGTCGAGGAGAGACAAGTTCGAGAGGGGTGAATCCGTGGAGCGAAGGAGAATCGATGAGAAGATTTATGACGCGTCTCTGAAATTTGGCCAAATTGTTCGATGCTTGGCTTCAATGAGAGAATTTCACCGACTTCTGAATGGGGATAGAATGGAGTTGTTAATCGAAGATCTCGTCGAGATGGGAGGGATGTGAAACGAGTTATAAACTTTGCCTCTTGTTGAACTTCCAAGGGACGATTTTGAAGCGAACCTATCGAATCGATAGAAATTGGGGGATAAAACAATAGGTTTTGCGGAAGAGTGTAAGATCCTCCATCGACTTCGTTCGATCCGTTTTTCATATCGTCCCGAAGAAAAATGATGGAGCAGGAGAATAAGGGAAGGTTAGAATTTATAGGAATTGAGAAAGACACGTGGATTCGAAATCAAATCGATTTCGAGGTAATTTGTTCCCGCGGTAAGCCAACGTAATTCTTCCTACAATTACACGTATTCTCTATGATTGACATTTCGAGATCCGGCTTGCCAACCGCTAATAAGAAAATAGATGTGTCTCTCTATGAATTCCTCTTCGAAATGTAAAATGCGTTTCTAGACACGTCAGTCGCCACCATTTACTCGGATTGACGTAGCCAACCCAATTATCTCTACTTGCGCTAAAAATTTCTTCGTTCCTTTAACCGTTACTTCATCTCGATAATCATAATGACGAATGAAAGAATTGATTCTTCCCTTTTAAAAAAAAATTGAAGAAAAAAAGAATAACATTGATTTATTTTTACCTCGTTCAATGGAAGAAACGACAACTATCCGATAAAAAACACCTGATTTCGAAGCGGATAGGAATTAAAGCCAGCGCGTAATAAGACACGTAACACGCGTTATGTTATGACTGACTGTCCGGCCAGACAGTGTTGTTTGCACGCCAGATATTCGCAGGCATTCCCGTTTAATTTAAATCCGCACGAAGCCGCGTGTCGAGATCAACGAGTTCATCTCGATCTTCCACCTAAATGGCCTACCTCCAGAACCAGTCTAAAAGAAACAGGAGACAATATCGCAATATCATCAATTTCGGGCTAGATATTCGAGAGCGCGATACACTTTCCAAAAACTTCGCGATAAACCGAGCCTCCTCCGCGCGGCCCAATCGAATTATTCCGACGTTAAATCGTTATTAAGCCGGCTGCTTATCTGCGACGAATTTCCTCTCACAGACGTCGGGCGGATATTGAATTCGCCCAAGGACAAAGAGAGACCGTGGCCCGTGCACCTTGAGACTTGAAAATTTCATTTTACGCGGCGAAATTTCCTAAAATGGATCTGAATATTTCATTATACAGGATCAACACGGGCACACGTCCAATCGTTTCTCCTAGGAACTAGGAGAAACCGTTATACCAACGATACCTAGGTACACACACACACAGATATACGTACATACATACACAGGATCACGGTTAAATCCGCGATCAAACCGGAACAATCTCTAGGGACATCGAGCGACCGGTATAATCGATAGTTTATTAACCCTCCGCCTACGTGGATACGATTTTACTACCGGGCTATATAACCCCCCCTCCCTTCCCTTCTCTCTTTCTCTTTCTCTCTCTCGATCCACGAAATAAAATACCGCGGCTAAAATCCTCCAACCATCCGAGGGGGGCGACCTCGTTCCGCTCCTCGTCCTCGGCTGATCTCGCGTTTTGATTTTTCGCGCCATTTATCTCGAGGAACACGCGCGGCCCGAATAAGTAAGGGGAGGGGACGGATAATAAAGTTTCATGCATCGATCACCTATCGATTCGCGCCTTCCTTTCCAAAAGTTTATCCCTCGTTTTGCGAACCGAATCTTCGTCTCATCGGCCGAGGAACAGTCGAGGAAAAGATAGTTCACGTTTCCCCTTAAGCCTTAGCAACTTAAATCCATCCCGCCTCGTGACAAGAGATTTATATATTTCCGACCGTCTTTTCTCGTTAAAAGATCTGCCACCGTTCCTCTCCGCCTGCTCGCCGTCCAACGCGAAGGCCTTCCGCGCCGCAAGTTGGCTTTGTTCTTTTTCCCTACTCCTTGCCGCATTTATACAGCCGTGTGCAGAAGCGGTCAGGAACCAATCGCGTTCACGGATCATCGTGCCAAAGCGGAGGATCGACGCTTCTCCCGGCGCCTCCTCCTCGAGGCGACGGAAAATTGGAGGTAACGTGGTGCGCGATCGGGGAGATTAACTAGCCTCGTTAAAAGCCGCTATTCTTGGAGGGTTCGTATCGTCGCCGCAATCCTCTCGTCACGCATCCCGTTTCTTCTTTAAAGGGTTGCGTGCCCGTGCCACATCGTCGAGCGCAGAAGCGGAATGCTTTTATAATTCGATTCCCGCTTCTTCTTCCTCGTTGCGCCTCGTTTCCATCCTCACTTATCTATATTAGAGCTGCTCGAGAGTCCGATTTCGATTTCTAACATTCGTGGAAAATTACGAGGATGGAAACGCAGGGAATCTTCCTTTTCTTCTTTTGTCAATTCTTTTGTTAAATTTCTCGAGATTTGATACGAATCGTATTTCTTGTATCGATGGGAAAATTAGATGCTATATTTATTTGGCAAAGTCTGTTTTCCAATGTGTTTTTATATATATATATGTGAAATACAACGAAGATGTTATAAAGGATTAAAAGTTTTATAAAAATATATTATAATAGGCCGTATTATCTATGCCGAACGATAGAGAGAGAGAGAACTTAAATATATTAGAGCGCGTGATAAATGGCACTAAAGTATTCTCTCTATTTATATTCCACGTTTACTTGCTCGACATGCGGGTAATCTACAATTGCGGCTCCAAATTGTCAGACACGTGTTACGCATCTAAATCGTGCCTTCTCCTTATTGTCTCCTTATTTCGAACGAGCGGTACACGTAGAAAAAGGAAAAAAGGAAGCATCGTTTCCTCGATAATTCCAAATTATTATTCTTATTTATTTCCTTAAACCGATTATTCGATCGATTATTCATCTCGATCCTGTTTACGTATTACGATCGAACGGAAACATTCCCGCATAATAATCTCATAATGAAAATAGAATAGAATTTACATATTAACGATGGATAAACGATTCATATTTACCCGAGTTATATAATATAAATTAAAATATTAACATGATCGTATCCAATTTCGATATCGATTCGATCGATCTGATCGGGATCGTTATCATCTCTGCCTGGAAGAAACATGTCGGAGAGGATGCTGGCGAGGGAAAACGGGTTCCATCTTTCAACTTTTCGCTCGCTCGGTGTTCAAATTTCCGCCGACATGGGAAGGGAAATCAGATTCAGAGCCGCGAGAAGCCCGTCTGTTCGATCGTTGGTGCGTTACGAGGCGAGGCACCCGCTCCTTTCCACCGGATTCTCATTTCGTTGTTCAAACAAGAATCCAAGGGATGCCGCTGCTCGGCTCTCGATTTAATCGTGTCGAGCGTCGGATCGACGCCGCGAGGGGAACACGCTGCCGATCTCGTATCGCGACGTGAGTCAGGCTGTCGATGAAACACACGTTCAAACGCGTTTTCCTTCGCGAGAAGATGGCGGGTCTTCCCTGGATTTGATGAAACTTTCATTCGATTAAACATTTCGCGAAGAAATATTACGTTTAATGACTTATCATCTCCGTTGGCTTTAAATAGATCTTCATATTATAAGCGAATTTCTCGAAAAAAGGAAAAATAAGATTGTATCGAGATGATTTCTTTTTCCCGAATATGATGATACTTTCACGAGATTAAATTCCGTTTCGTCCCATTATTTCCACGTGTATAATTTCTACATTTGACGTTGAATTATAGTTTGTTTGATTTCTGAAATCCATTTTAGAGAGTCGTGTCATGGAAAGCCGTTGTCAGGTACTAAGTTATTTCCAACTGTGTATTGTTTTGTACATTATGTGATTAAGTGAAGAATGTAGCATACAAAGTATGTAATGATATTCGAGCCAACCTCATTGCCAACAATTCCGAGAGAGAATTGAATTTGACGCAATAAATCAGTCTATGTCGCGGCGTTGTCGCTGTGGAATTAAGTCGTCCGACGTGTTTTATTAGTCATATTAACCCGCCCTCCCCCTTCCTTTCCCTCTTTTTCAAATTATTCTAGAAAAATGGAATATCGCGTCTCGTATAATTGGCCCGGAGAAAGTGACTCGTTCATAGAAATCTCCGAATAAACTTTAAAATCTTCGACGAGGATAAGAGACGGAGAAAATCTAACATTATTAGCCTCGTATCAGAACTTTTCTCTGCCTGTCCCTTTTACCCAAGAAAAATGGAACATTATTTCTGTAATTACTCGGAGAAAGCAACCTATTCGACCGTTTAACGAAATCTCGAAATAAGATTTAAAACTTTGCAAAAAAAAAAAAGTTCTTTTCTCTGGACAAAAAAAAATATATTAACCATATTATATCGAAAGAAGAGGAGAGATGCAACCCACTGCATTATCAGAATCTACCTCTACTTCTTTTATTACTCCCAAATTAGTTCAAAAAAAAAATCTATTTAACGAAATCTCAAAAATAAGATGTAAAACTCCTTGAACAAATATCAAATTGAAAATTAAAACGGAAAGAAAATCCAAACGAAACTGTTTGTCTCGAACTTTGCTTCAACTTTCCTTAACGATCCAACAGATTTAAAAACTTTGCTCGAGAGACTGTGAATAAAAAAAAAAAGAAAAACAAAAAAACTCCGAAAAGTATCCGTTTGCGTTCATCAATACCGTTGTCGACGCTCGAATCGCGAAACCTCTTGAACGTAGATTCACGATTAAACCGCAATGGTTTAACCGGAGAAACTCGCCTCTTCCACGAGACGACGAACTCGAGATTTCGCGAATTGGAAAGTACTCGTGATTCGGGTGATATGAGCGACGGTGGCGCCGCCACTTTGCCCGTAATTGGACCAAATTCCACGAGTTCCACGAGCCCGTTTGTCGCTTAGGTGGATCCGCATCTCAACGCTTGCACACGATCCGTTTCGTCCAAATGGATGTTTCGCTCGCGATTGTGTACTCGCGTTTAATTACTTGGAAAGATCCGCTCCGCGAGAAAATCGCACGGTACGTGCGTCCATCTGGTTCTAGGTATCCCTAGGGACTTTTGATTTAACGCTGTGACACAAGACTGATTGGGTTTAAAGACCGGCTTATAGAGAGGACGAAAATAAATGGACGGTTCAATAGTGCGACAGTTGGTTTTTTGGTGTTGGTGGAATTAAAATTAGAAGATTTCGTGTTCAGTTTTCCGGAATTTCGAATGTTTCTCGTTATTCGTCTGAAATTGGAGGAAATTTTTTGTTCTCTTTCTATATATATCTCGATGGATGTTTAATATTTAAGTATCTTTCGCGAGGATAATATATACACGTAATACGTTTGATGTTGGTCGAAATTAGAATTGCTGGACGGAATTTAGGAAATTTTGTAGCTGGTTCGATCTTACGAAACATAGCTTGTCGGAATTCGGAAGATTTTGATACAATTGTTGTTTGTTGCGCAAGCTGCTTTTACTTCAAAATGTGTTACAAATCAGGATGAGAAGCAAAAGCCTTCGTTGTTAGCACGGTTGAAATGCAAAATGTGAACGGATAAGCGGTTACTGTTGAGATCACAGGCCACTGTGGTATTTCAGATGAGACTGAGAGGAGATTGTGGCCATTCAATGCAAATGTTAATTATGGTAATGGAGTTAATATTGGATATTAGGACGGCGATATTAATCCTTGAAAGTTCGAAGGTGTCGGGAATTTTATATTCGCATCCTGCCTTTTTTTAAATTAAAAAAGGAAAAAAAAAATCTGTTCGATCGATGGAATCTCAATTTTTATAATTGAAAGTCGTAGGGGAGAAAGTTACCGATCACGGATAACCGTGACATTTGAAGTAATCATTGAAAATCGTTGAAACGATTAATCTTGAGATTAAAATTGTCATCGGTGAAATCTCGTTAATCTCCCCCTCAAAATTTTCGAAATCCCTTTTAATCCAGAATTAACGACCTACTCTAACTATTCCCTCTTTGAACTTAAATCGTTCGCTTTCCAGGATTTCCTTCCACGATTATCGTAATTGAAACAGAATCGTCGAGACGTTAAACCCTATTAATAATCGCAAGTCGGGAACATCGGGTCTGAAAACTTCCTCACGTTTTCTTTTTCTTTTTTTTTCTTAAGAAAATCGTCGTAATTGGGTCGTGCTTATAATCCCTCTCTCGAAATGGATCTTTCTCCAACTTGAAAGAATATAATCGTAAGGAAGTTGGAGCTGAAAATTTATTATTAAGGAAACTTTGAATAATTCCGATAATTTCGATAACACCCCGACACTCGAACTCTCGACTATTCTAATTTCCCTTTAAAGACTCGATAAATGGATAAACACAAAACCGCGGAATGGCAAATCGAGAACAGCTATGAATTTGGTAAAAAAAAAAATCTCCGAGAAAAAGTCCGATCCAATTCTCTCTCCCCTCCTAACTCCGCCATTTTCTGCTCTGAATCTTTCGATTGTTCCGAATCCCGTGGTAATTGCCACATTGGCGCGGTCTGCGAACGCAAAACGGGGAGAAACCGCGCTCGACGATCTCTAACCATCGTTCTAACCATCGTTCGAAATCGGCGTGTGACCGGCCGCGTGTGAAAAATTGCGCGCAAACATCGGTCCCAACATCGAAAATTTCGAATCGGGTATAAAATAAAATAATTCGACATCGAATTGGCCCGATATAATCGACACTGGGGGGAGGGGAGGAAGGGTGAGGGAGGGGAG
Organism: Apis mellifera; assembly: GCF_003254395.2. NCBI lineage: Eukaryota > Metazoa > Arthropoda > Insecta > Hymenoptera > Apidae > Apis > Apis mellifera. The sequence goes on from NC_037638.1 coordinate 21,604,344, forward strand.
GGATGGGCAATTTGCGACGCGAGATAAATTGGCAGCGGAGTAATTGCGATTTAAAGCGGAAAAATATCCGAGTATCCCTCCTAACGAGTGCCTTTATCGTCACAATGGATCGCGGACACGTCGATACGAGGCATGGCGCATCTCTCTTTTCAAAGCGCGCTACACTTCCGGCGGCGGGCCGTGGGCCGCCTCGCTGTGCTATATATTTCTGTGTTCGACTTCGACCGTATTTGCGTGACCCGTGTGTCTGATGATTGCGTGAATTGCGTTTGCCTCGTTGCATATGTATAATACTTGCTGGTATCATGAATCGTTGCGATGGGCGAAAATGATTCGATCGTGTCGTTCGAATCGTGGGCCGCCATTTCGGAATCGTTCCTTTCGATCTTCTCGCGAATCGGAAAGGGAATGGAAATAAAAATCGCGGGCGGGAAAAATTGGGAAAATTTGCTGGCCCATTCGAGGATCGAGCCGTGTTATTATTGGAAATTTGGAGAAAGCAACGTTTGGAAAGGAATGAATTAATTTATCCAGTTTTATATCCGTTCGTAGAAATAAAACGTAATAGTAGATATTTCTTTTTCTATATTATTCACGTGAAAATGTTTCTCGGAATGTTACTACGTACACGAGAAATAGGAAGGAATAAGAAAGATGATATAAATCTTTTAGAAAGTTAAAAAGAGGGAAGAGGAAAAAAAAAAAGAAGGAAAAATTCGTTGAAATCACGTACAACTTAAATCGAACTAGATTATTTAACTAATTTCCTCGCGAACAGCTTTCCAGAATCTCCAAACGATCCCTGGCAAACTTTGATCAACGTGCTTAAACTGGTTTCTACCTTACGATTTCTCTTTGTAAAGTAGAAACGCAACGTCAACAAAATAATTAAACGAAAAGAAACATCCAAGACGTTCTAAAAAAAAAAAAAAAAAAAAAGAAGAAGGAAAAAAAAGTACAAAAATACTCAATCGAGCAAAAATCATTCCAACGTGTTCCAATTTTTTTCGTCGAAAAAAATTTTCTTAAAATTCTCCAAAAAGAAATACGAAAAAAAAAGGAAAAAAAATTTAATCAAGTACCATATCCGCTATAAAAAAAAAAAAATTTCCTCGTAGAACGATTTTCTTCAAATTTTCCACGGATTTCTCGAACATGGTTCGATCTACACGTTTCCGTGTACGACATGGCGCATACGTGAACTTTATCGAGGGATGCGTTTTACGGAAACCCTCCAAGCTCGCATCCGGACTACGTTTTTATCCAATTAGCGTCTTCTCGATGCGGCGGCGTGCGCGCAGAAGAGTTTCACAGAGGTGTTAAGAAGACGAGAGAGAGAAAAAGGGAGGGAGAGAGGGGAAAGAAAAAGAGGCCGATGGATACGTCGCAAAATCTGAGAAGGAATTCCATCTCAGTTTGCAGAGAGAAGAAACAAAAACGGAGATCATTGAAGAAAAAGAAAAGGAACGATTCCCGGTCCACGACGATTTGTTTCGTGTACGCACGTACACGCAGCCCCTGCGCTACGTGATGTCGATGATCAAAAAAATGCTCGAGAACGCGCGTTCTCGCGACGAACGAACATAAAGGAGAGAGAGAGAAAAAAAAATATAGATAAATAAATGAGAAAAAACGGAGAGATAGAAAAGGGTAAAGAAATTAAGGGAGGAACTCACCCAGCGTTGGTGTCGTGTAATCCCAGCTTTCTGCGTCGTTCTTGTATACGTTCAGTTTGGTGGGCTGGAAAAGAAAAAGAGAACGAAATAGAGATAAGCGTTTAAATTAAGGAGAAATTCCCGTTCCCGTGAATTATTATTCCTTAATCCTTGTATCATCTCTAGAAGATTATTAAGTTTTTACCGAAACATTTTTATACTTGTTTGAATTGTCGTTTCGCGTATTATTGATCTATGGACTATAATTTCGCATTTATTTCATTAACAGAATTATTGAAATCCGAGTAAGAACGATGCGAAAAATTATCTGGGATATAAATTACGCAGTTATAAAATGAAGTTAGATAAATTTCAACTCGTTTAATCTTTGATTAAAAAGTATTATTGTTTGAATTATTACGTCGAATGCTTGTATTCAGAATTAATTCCGAATTATATTATTACGTGGGAACGAGGCACAATATTGTGCTTTATAAGAAAATAATATTTTGATATTCTTGGATAATATTAATCAAACATAATGATGAAACAATATAAGATATTATTCCATAAATTGCGCAGAGAGAGGATTTAACGAGAAAAGAAAACTTTCAATTTATGCAGAGTAATGAATCACGCAGAGTAGAATCCGTAGACAGACCTCGCCTCGGTAATTAAGGATTAAATCTTACACGACGATTGAATGGATTCCCCCTCTTTACGATTTTCTGAAAAATCTATCCCGAACCCTTTCCATATTCCATCCAAATCTTCGCGTTACGTGAAATTGCAAATCGTTGGAAAATTAACTTACGTTACAATTTTACAAGCAATGTCCCTTGCAAACGATCCTCGTCGAATTATCGGCAAATTATCGTCGACAAACGGAATCGTCTAACGGCTCGAGTTCTCGAATAATTTCAACTCGGACACCCGGTTGAAATTTAACACATTCCGTGCATTCGTGAAGCGAATTATTAATATGGGAATTTAACGCGGGCCGCCCTCCCCCCTCCGTCCCATAAATCCTCGATTAGCTATGCACGCGCCGTTGCAAAATGAATTATACAAATATACAGGTAGAGGTATAAGGTGGAAAGACAGTGGGGAAAGACGAAATGTCGTTCGAGCCCCATTTCGATCTCGACCTCCGAGGGGGCACGTTCCCTCTCTCGCGCGAGAGATTATTGTTATTAAATGTCGATCACGACGTTTTTGGCACATTTTCGAGCTTCTTTCACTTCGATCGATCGATGCGACTCCACTTTCGTTACGAAAAGTTTCCTCCCTCGTCCAGCCTTTTGTCCAGTCTTCGTGGATCCTCTCCGCGCGAGCCTCTCGACTCGAAGGAGGGAAAAAGCACCCCTTTGTTCGCCAGGGAAAAATTTAATTCCTTTCCACCGCCAAGCTTCGTTGAATACTCTCCACGTTTCCCACGGGATCCGTCGCGTGTCCCTTTCCCTTCCTTCCTTTCTTTTCCTCCTTTCTTTATTTTCGTCGATCGATTAACCCAACTGTGAGAAATTCGAAAATTTTTTAGAACGCTACGATTGTTTAATAGCGTGCGTTATTTCTTTATTTAGAAACTTTTTTTCTCAATTCCATCTCAAGAAGAAAGGAAAAGAAAACATCTTTTTTTATTCGTCAACTCGAGAAAAATTGGCTGCATTCGAAGAGAAGAAAACCTCGAGAGTCTTATTTTTAAATTCGCGAATTCTAAATTTATATGAGATATATAAATATCCACAGGAAAAATACGTGGAAGAACGATTCCCCCGTTCGTTAAATTTGTCGAATTAAATCCGATCATAAATTTCAAAATTTCTTCCCTCGATTTTCGCAACGATCGTAAAAAACTATGTCGCTGCCCAACAAATGCCCCGGTTCTTATTTCTCCGTAAGAATAATTCCGCCACTGGTGACCACCACGAGTGGAAGAGGAAAGTAGCGTGCGTTTATCAAGAGAGGAGTGGCAACGAGGTCGAAGCGGGGACAACAAGCGTGATAAACCGTATTTCCTCCGAATAGGGATGCTTGTTAGAACGAAACAAATCTGGCGGAAAGGGAAACGGTTTCACCGCCACTTCGTCTCGTCCGATTCCAGCCAATAAAATCTTCGAAGAACGGTTGGAAGATTAATCGAACGATAAATTCCCGACGAAAGTGTGTTCCTCCTTTTTGATATCTTCTGCTTCTGTGAAACTGTTGTGGAATTCGACGTGGAACGAAACGAGAGACTAACTCGCATCCTCTTCCTCTCGTGATTCGTTAAACTCGATCGGCTTTTAAGCAGCTCGGTTTTCGAACGGTTTCTTTCCCCCCTAGCGAGGATAGAAATCGTGGCCCTCTTCGAGTTCAACAACTTCCTTTTCGACCACCTCGCGAAAGAACGATATTCTCTTCCTCGCGGATAAATGAGACGCGGTTCGATAAAATAAATATCGATGCTGATTCGTAAATTTTGGACGAGGGAGACGATTAAGCGAGCTTGAAACAACGATCATTATAATTTGTAAGCTTCTTCTTCTTCTTTTTAATTCGGTGTTCGAATATCAAAAAAGCAGGAATTTGCGGGATTTTACGAGAAAAAAGATGGAAGAAGGAATATTTTTTTGTTTCCCCCGCGTTTATACGCGAAAATATCGTGGAAAATTTCGTGGAACGATAACTTTTAATTTCAGGGATACGATAGCAGATACGTTTGACGCGATACAAAAGCTAACGGTAGCTATCCCCCGGGGGGGATAACGTGGATAATATACATTCGATCCAGATCTAAATATTTATTCTGATACCGGATGATTTCACGAGTGACAATGCTCGATGGTAAAAATTCTCTCTCTCGAAAAAAAAAAGAGAGAGAGAACGATATTCTGCGCAGGATTTATCTTGCGCAACTTGTGCTATTTATTCGAAAGAGGGGAGGGGGAAAAGAGAGAGAGAGAGAGAAGGGGAAAAAATCGCGCATTGTCCGACCAAAAATATACATGCCGAATGAAAATACAACGGGAACAACGTATCGACGAAATAAAAATACCTGTACAGTGCGATTAAACGACGCGTCGGCCATCTTACGTAAAAGGAATTATTGACGTCGAATTTTTATATTCCTTGGACCAAGCGTAAATAAAAATTTTCCGCGAAGAGATTCGTTCGATGAACTCCTAGATGGAAATATAAAATTTAATAAACAAGAAGGAAAATCAACACAAACACGAGAGTTGATGTACAAAAATATCGAAGCTTATTTTATGACCGATTTAATTTCGATTTAATATCGGATGAAGCGATGGAAAGGCGGCCTTATTTCGTGCCACATTCTATTTCCGTTTTATGTAGCGCGAAGTTAAATTCTTCACAACTCGAAAAACGAGTTTTAACGAGTCGTCTTTGCATATTGAAATTTCGCGTTTGTTTTAATCTCTACATCCGCTTAAATTTTCTACTCCAACTTCGTTCGAACATATTTGCATATTTTTATTTCCATCTTCTTCTTCCATCCCACTCTAACACGTGTATCTGATAATTCGGAGAGATTCAGAAACTTCTTACTTACTTCGATATCGGTATCGAAGACATCGCGTCAAGTTCATCGCGTAAGAAAATGGCAACACAATTTCCATCTACGATAATCGTAATCGCGCTTCGATCCTTCTCCGTTGAGAGAGAGTTGATACGTCCTGGTGGGGCTATGCATTTTCACGTGATGGCATTTCGCGTGATTTATCGCGGCGCCGGGTGGCGGGAAAGTTGAGCAAAAAAAAAAAAAAAAGGATACGCTTTTCCTTCTTTGTCGAGAAAAGCACACTTTTTCACCGGATACAAAATTTCATACCGTTACCGTGTACTGGGAATTAAAGAAAATAAAAAAAAAGGAAAAGAGGGATGGAGGAGGGAGGGAACAAGATAAAAAGAAAAATGATGAAACGAGGAGGGGGAAGAGAAGAGTGGAAATATCGGGCGAAAATAGTTGGCAATTCCACGCTGCTGGAACTTTTGCAAAAGATTTTTGCTACGATGCGCGCCATTCCACGAAGCTTCTATTTTTGCTGGAAACTTTCATGCCTGGTTCCCTGAACGCGGTGATTTGTGAAGGTTGAAACCAACGGACCGTGCTTTCGTATGAATTAAATTTCTTTTCTCTTTTTCTCTATCTCTCTCTCTCTCTCTCTTTTTTGTTTGTTTTACACGAAGGTTGAAGGAACTCGAGCCACGCGCGATATTTCGATCGGATAAAGCGACCTGTTCGATTCCGATGGCTTCTCCGAAAACGAAAATTTATGCAAAGACACTTTCACGCACGAACCTCCACGCGGACAAAATTATTGGAGATTCTTATGGAAGATTGTAAAAAAAAAAAAAAGAGAGAGAAAGAGAGAGAGACGTATCATTTTATTTTCAAATGAGACGACAACCTTGTTCCTCGGAATATATTTACAACAAGTGTTCTCAAGAGATAAGTAGAGTTTAAGAGATACACGGATAGAGATAAGCGGGGAATCAGCTCCCTAAATAAAATCAACCCTCAGATTTGTTCAATTTCTCTCCCAGACTAGGAGAGGAACGGAAAGGATTCAGAGGAAAAGAAACCCGGTCCTGGTGTCCTACTAGAAAGGAACTGGAAGATAATCCCCCCCGTTGAGCCACTGAACTTTCCAAAATCTCGTTCACCTTAACACCTAACATTTTCATTCATAACACCAAGTTTTAGAAGATTCGCGCGGAAATGGCAAATTCGAAATGGAAAAATACCTCGAGAGAAAAATTACCAGTTTCCCGTTTCACCTGAGGGAGGGGGAGGAAGAAATTGATAACCTGGCTAAAGTGAATCGCGAAAGCGTTTATAAATATCGAAACGAAACGCGGCAATAAAAACCGACGCGATAAAATGAAACTCGCGGGGGAAGAGAAAGAGAGGAAGAGACAGAGACAGAGAGAGAGAGAGAGAGAGAGAGAGAGAGAGAGAGAGAGATAAAGAGAACGTACGAGCACGTGGGTATTCCAACGGTATTGCAATTGCGGCTTCCCTAGGAAAATTATTAAAGCGGCGAGATAAGGCCAGCGGGTTTACAGACCAACCAGTGTGCATGCGGAATTATTCAGCCGCTCGAAAACGCTAATTTCAAGCGACGAGAGGAAACTCTGTGCCGAAACATCTGATCCATTCTCTCTCTCTCTCTTTCATCTGCGCCAACGACAACGAGGAGGATGAGAAGAAGAAGGAAGAGGAAGAGGAGGAGGAGGAGCAGCATATTGGATTTTCTGACGAAAGTTGAATTAAGAGATTCTGGATCTCGAGCGCATTAATGTAAAACGAAGGAAGCTGAAAAAGGAGGCGAAGTGAGAAGAGGAAAAATGGAGAATGCAGAGTGCATCGAGCATAACGTTAAACGGGCAACAGATACTGCTAAGAAATGTCAACAGGATTTTCCTTGGTGGCTTTCTCTATTTGGGAAGGGGTGGTGGAGGAGGGAAGGGACATTAGCAAAGAAAAGGTTTTGTTTGTCCTCTTCTCGACATCTTTTCGTTTCGACAGGGTGTGTTTTTTAATGAAAAGTTGCAGATATGAAGAGGGAGAGAGAGGGATAAGAAGAGCGAGAAAAGGGAAGTAAGAATAGAGACGTACACGTATACGCCGGGTAAATGCAGGACAGTATCGTTGCATCCCGCTAATGCTGCTTTTAGGTCAGCACGCGTTGCTTCGATTTCAGAAAGCTTTTCCCTTCGACTCGTGGAAATGCAAAAAGGCATCGATCGTAGAGATTACGAGTGGATCTTTTAATGATTAATTGATACCGATATCAAAATTCTATCAATCTCTAAAAATGTCAAATTTAACAGCTTAGTCAGAAACCCATTTCCTTCGAGAGAACTAATCTCCAATTCGCTCTGTAAAAATTAATACAAACCAATTTAATTATTCGCCAAGATAATACTTTTAGATTATTGAAATGAGAATAAAGGATCTTTATCACAATTTGTAAAAACTTATTCAACAACCAATATTCGAGTATATATTTTCGATCTGGAAACTCGAAAAGCGCCGATACAATATTAAAACGCGTCGGGGAAAAAAACGTTCCGTGCACAACCGGAATTGCGAACGTTCTTATCCGTTGTTCTGGAACGCGGCGCTGAATTATGGATTTATAATCTGGCTAAAAACAAGGGACAACGTTTTCCTCGTTCAGTTCCACCTCGTACCCGCCGGACAATCCTCCCGATTTGAATCGCGCTTCCGGCCGGGGTCTTTCTTCTTCCAATACGCTTGCAAAGCGACGCGCGGCCGACGCGTCAGGATAGAAGGGAAATTTATGAAACGACAGGGGCCAGGCAATTAATTCTGTTCGCTCTCCCCTGTTGTTGTGAAATATTACGGTCAACAGATAAGTAAAAATGGAAGCGAGCAGTATTCTTCCTTCTCTCACTGGATAAGTGTTGTTAGCAACCAGATTGTTACTTTCATTTTTGCTCGTTTCGATGAAGCTGGAAAATTGAACACGTGGTGGTTTTAAGTTCCATCGAATTTAATTTTTCTAATTTTTCCTTGCTCTGCATAGTGGAAGAGTCACTCAGATATTACGAAATCGATGGATAAAATTATCTAAATTAAATTGTAATTTACAAATAAGTTTTCAACATTTTCGCATCGTTCAATATTTGCGATTTTATTTTAGGAGTCATCCTTTAAATTTTCGATTCGAACGTACAACTCGTAATTGTGTGGACAAGTTATGCGGAGCAGAAAATCGAGAGGAAAGATCGTGCGTGATCTATCTCGATGGAAACCATGAATTTATATAAAAATCGTGATGCAATGAGATCGAAACGGCCGCGGTTGTTTGGACGCGATAACGAATTATCACCGCGTATCGAGTCGATCTAAATACACTGGTGCGAGGCGAGGACGAAATCGTGTATGCCTATCGGAATAATCCTTGTTATCGGTTTCGTTGTATCGCGAAATATTCATCGGTGTGGCGTTCGATTACTAACATCTCTTGTATTTGTTCGCGATAAAACGCCAACGATACGATCCCCCGTATTTCCAAGTACGAAACTGCCGCCTGTTTTATTTTTATTCTCGACTCGGAAATCGGGGCGAAATTTTTTCACGCGGAATATCAAGCCTCGACTTCGATCGATCGATCCTCCATCGTATTCCTTAAGAAGAGAGATGCGTTTTAAAAAAAAATCGATGAAAAATCGAAGATTAAAATTCTTTTTTTTTTACTCATCGAGTAAATCGAGAATGTTGAAATGTCGAAACGGGAAATCATATTAATCCACCGATTCCTTTGACTTATTCGATTGGCTGGAATCGAAACCGCGAAACTGTGTGCATCGTGTCGTAATTAACGCGAGAAAGAGAATAGGCGGTGGCCGATTGATATGACGATTCGTTCGTTTCATTAATTTTAATTAAACGTCGAACATATTCGATTAATTAGATCTCCCATCGCGTGATATCTCCACACTCGTGATAATCCACACCGATAACAAGAGTAGTACTATGATCGAATGAATTCGTTACAGTGGACACTCCTACTCAATGTGATGTAATACAATAATTTTTGAAACTAGATGATAAATGCTAACAACGATCCCAACTATTTTATTGTAAATAATAATCTAAACACGTACGAAGGAAAATTTGAATATTAACAAATTACGACGAAAGTATGATGAAAATGATCATCACTCGTTATCAAGATTTTTTTTACAAGAAATAATAATTTTCCCTCGTTCGATGGAAGAAAGGAAAAGGATGATATAGAATTTTGGAGGAACCTTCAAGTTATATTTCATTTTAATTCCATCCTCCAATTACGTAGCAATAATCTTTCTCTATGCAAAATCGATATTATCGGGAACGAGGCAAAAATTTATTGCTTGTCAGGTTTATATTTCATTTATATTATGTACGGCATTAAGCTTCGTCGATCATTTTGAATCAAGGTTGCTTTTATGTACGGTATAGTTTCGCCGCCGTTCTGTGTTTAAACGTTCAAGTAGTTTCAATCTTGAAAGAGCTTAATCTTGTACCAGTATCGTATGCATGCTTATCAGAAATGCACGATGCCATGGAGGAATGTACGAGATAAAGAGAATTAATTCCAATTCGGTTTTGCATCAACGGTATTTCGACAGAAGAAATTTATTACGAAAAGAAAAAGAAACGCCAGGAATTTATCTTTATCAAAAAATTTAATCCAATCTATCCAATCATTTTCAATCCTAATTTTGACGAAGAGTCTTCAATTTATACATCTAATAACACAATTATATCGTATACCATTCGACTTATGATTGACATCCATTACCTCATCTCGTGTTCCGCTTCCGCCATCTGACACCAAGACTTGCCTAATAACTACGTTTTCCAAAAATTACCACAACCGAAAACCGGATATAATCCCTATTCAACCACTCTTAAAAAGGAACTCTTAAAAAAAGAGGGAGAAGAAAGAGAAAAATCTCGAGGTAACTCAAAAACGTTTCAACTTCCGCATCCAATTAGTTGTGTAATAACAGCGCCTAAGTTCTAACAGGCCGCGTTTCAACCCACACACACACACAGGCGGCAGCACCCCGCAGAGAGTAGAAGCACGGGAGGAGAGTCGGCGTGGCCGAACATCGCCGCCGTCCTTGCCTTGCCTATCCCCTGCATCTCGATGATATCGCGTGCTCGCGTGGGTGACGGCCGGCCATTTGCAACTGCAACGGCGACGTTACACCTGTCCCGCGCAACGTTTCCTACTCTCGACCAAGCTGGCTGCCCGGTCGAGGGCCGATGATTCAGCCCGTGAATCAACAGTGGAGCGCGTTTCGCGAAAATTAAATCGCCCACGCGCGCCCTGTCGCAATCGCCCAGCCAGATTTATTTCCACGCTTCTATCCACGCCATGTTTACTCGATGAATGAAACCAAGCATCGATAAGCATCCTCGCTCGCATTCTCCTCCAGAGAAACTCCTCCCGGAGTCTTTCCCAGTTTTGGAGGGAAAACGAGGCTTGTTCAAATTTACCCGAGAGCTAATTTCGCCCGAGTGTTCAAATATCCCGGCGATTCTACGAATATTAACGCGACAAATTGCATCTCGCCGCGGCGACTCAAGGTCGACCTTCCTTCCAAGTCGCGAGGACGAATTATATCCTGTGAATGCGAGGAGGAGACGTGAATAACGATAAACGAGAAGGAGAGAGAGAGTATGAAGCGTGGATAACGATCGTGGGGAGGATTAAGAGATCCGTCACGAAGATGGGAGGAGGAAGAAGAAAGCGGAGCCTCGTCCGCTAATTGCGCTCGAGCTGCTATCGAGAAGCTTATGTAACGCGCCGTTAACGTTAATCTTGATTCCTCGAGTGTTACTTCTTTTCGAGGAATTCGTTAGATCGTGAAAACTGCTTCTGCTATCGGGTGATGATCCCAGGAGGAAGTTTCTCTCTCTCTTTTCTTCGCAATACAGTTTATTATATATATTAAACGCGGAGGAATTATGGGGAGAGAAATGTTTCGCAACATAGTGGATGGGAATGAGATGGATTTTTCGGCTTTTCGATTCGCCATTTTTAATGAGACTTATTATTCGATACGTGTATAACTGAGAGGGAAAATGTATGCGCGTTTTGCCGTTGTTTCGAGTTCTTTTTTAACTGTGTCAACGATCTCTCGATTCGGTTCGGAACGAGGCGTTTTTAATTAATGTTTTTAATTAGCACTCCATTTGCTAATCGGGAAAAGATAATCTTGAAACACGCGGGACTATTTTTTTTGGAGTTTTTTAAGGGGAGAGGTAAAGAAGTTAATTATTTTTGAGAAAAAGGGGAGGGTGATAGTTTTTGAGAAACAAAGATGCGGAGAGATTGTTCGAATTTGTTGCAACGAGTAAATCTGCACCGTGTGCATCGAGAGGGGAATGTTATTCCTGTTTTAACGCCGACGTTGAAATAGTGCCAAATTCGCTGGAGAAGAATTAGTACGAGATTGAGTGCCACTATTAATTACGATAACGACTTTTAAAGGAGCTAATCGAGGGGAATTGCGTTGAAATTTTCAGTTTCGTTCATGAAAGATGATTATGATAAAAAAAAGAAAGAAAATTAAAATAAGAAATTACAAATTATACACGAAGTGAATCGTTTTGATGGATCATCTATATTTATTCGTAAATCGTCTGTCTTTTTTGTAATAAAAAAAAATTCAAACGAATATATCTCCAAAAAGTTTATCACATTTGATCGTACGATGCATATATTGTATTGTATTGTAATAAAAGTGTGCCACCTTTTAAACGCGCAAGTTAAGGTTCGTTTAATTCTCTTCAATTTTCCCTCCTCGCTATTCGCTATTTCCATTGTCGTGATTTTTGCAAAAAAAAAGAAAAAAAAAAAAAAGGAATAAAATAAAATAAAAGCGCGTCAAATAGAATTTTCAGATTTTATTTTTAAATAGAATCATGCGGAGAATTTTAAAAGCATCGTAATATAAATTTACTGCCGCGATAACTGCTATTTCTCACGGTTGCATCGTCGATGACGTCGAATTCGACGTCGCGAAAATGTTTCAACGATATTTACGAGATATAAATGGATTTAAAATTGTATCGGTCGAGCTCGCGCTGACCGAGAATTTCCGTAAAAGCGCGAATAATAACGAACGCTGTTTACGTTTTTTTTAACCGACCAAGGAGAGAGAGAGAGAACTCACTGGAATCTCTGTTAACGAGTTACGAAACGCGTTAGATTGAAGCGCAATAAGGGTTCGAAGAAAACTCGTTTGAGAAAAACTGGTTATAAAGTTGTGTCACTTGCTTTGCTTTTACAAGTATCAATCTATGCTTATTTAACACGATTCCATCGCCGATTGTTTAATAAACTTCGAGCTTTACGTTGTTTGTGACAACGCTTCTTCGAGATGTGAAGAAGAAGACGTTTTCCCTTCGAAATATTTCGCGATTACGTAATTGTAAATTTCTCGCTCCTTAAATCTTTCTCTAAACCGATCAATTATTCAACCTCGTTAATATTCTCCTTCTCAAACAACTTGACTTTAATGAGTTGAAAAAAATTTGTTTATTTCGCAAAAAGATACAGATACAGTCGAGAAAAATCTCTCTTTTCTTTTTTCTTTTAATTTCTGAATCGCGACCATTCCGACCATGCGAAATAAAATTGGAATATTTTCAAATTCTATCCTACGCTAGAATATTTCGAAGAGAGCGTAAAATGACATTTCACGCGAAGATATCACACGAATTAAAATACAATTTCGCATGTTCGTTCCGTAGTGAAATATCCATTAAAGTTCTCGGCCGTGATTTACAAATGCATAAAACTGTTTGAAGAGGGGGGGAGGAGGAGGGAAGGAAGAGGGTCCGAAAGATCGAGAGATACGCGCATTCGAAATAGAGCACGCGTGCCAAGATTCGAAACTCTGAAACCGCTACTAATAATAATCGCCCACGCGTTCCATTAGAACTTCATCGTTTCCGCCCCTTTTTTTTTTTTTTTTTTTACACCTTTTGCCTTTGTTCGCGGTTCGTAAAACGGACGTGTAAACACGTGTCGTTAAACGGAAGAGCAAAAAAGAAGGGACGAATATTACAACAAGTTGTACATGGTCGTGCATAATCGTGTTCCACCACGACGCAGTTCGTGAAAATCATCCCCGAGTTTCAATTTCGCGCATCCCAAGGAATTACAATAATCCACCCCTCCCCCTCTTCCTGAAATATCCGCGAGAAATTCGAGCAAACTAATGGCAAGTTGCAAACCGAGTCGCAACTCGGTTTTTTAACGTTTTTAATCGTCTTTCTTAATCTCGCCTCAAAAGAAGTGAGCAGACGTGTACAACGGCGGTGGTTATTAATCTCTCGTCGATTCATACCCTCGAGTTTTCGAAACTTTAAAATTAGAAACTCCCCAATTTCGAAACTTTATATTTCGAAAGTTTAAAGCTCGGAGAGCATTGGAGCTCGAAAAAGGGGGTTTTGATTCGTCAAACGGGCGTTAACAATGTATTAATCATCGATAATGAAAAACAGTTTCGAAGCTTCATAAGATATTTATCTGTGTTATAAAACTTGTCCTCCCCGTACGAACGAAAAGTAATTTAATATTTTTAATTGTTATTCACTTGTATTTTACGTGACACTTTAAAAGAGGAAAAAAAGGAAAAATATTCTATCGAGCACACTTGAAATATTTCTGATATTCTGCCGATATAACTGCCTCTTATCGGTGATAAAAATTCAATCGTGATAAAACACACGTCGATTCGAATCGTCCGTATTTTTTCCAGCCCAATCAATTTCATTAAATTGTAACGATACGTGCACAGAGTGACCGCGGCACAGATGATCCACCTACGCTATTCGCTCGCGGACAGAAGAAGAAAGAAACGATGCATTTTTCGCGATAAAAAAAAAAGAAAGAAAGAAAGAAAAAAGAAAAACGTGTCGGTAAACATTTTAATGAAGCGCAGGTTAATCGATTCGAGATGGATACGCCGCAGGGCCAATTATAAACTCAATCTCTGACTGACGTTGTGAAAATTGGATCCCCCCGATCTCGTCTGCGAAATTACGTCCCGCTTCTTATTCAAATTTTCCAATTTCGCCAGCGACGCGAAATATTTTTTCGTTTGATCGTTTGATAACAACGCGCCCCGCTTTCGCGATTTCCAAAAAAAAAAAAAGGAAACGAAAACGGATCAAGAGGATTCATTTCCCCATAAAATTAATCTCAATTCTCTCGAGCGTATAAATACAACCAGAGATATCCCTAAAATTCTTGTACACAAGATATTAGAAAGATAATTCCAATAACGAGGATAAACCGTGTCTAAAATTGGAAGAAAAAAATCCAATTACTTTGTCCAAACTTAAAAGAAAAGAAATCCAAAATTATTCGCGTCACTGGTGACGATACAAATCTAATTCAATATCCTCTTCATATCTCCTACCTTCTTCTTTTCTAATCTCGTCACGTATACATTTTCAGCGTCCCGTAACACAACTGGCCGTATACGGTATTATATCCATGAATTAAATTCCCGATTAAGGTAACTGGCTCTTCTCCTAAAATTACATCGCTGCAAACTTAGAGAAGCCGTCCCATGCTCGATTAAACCGAAACCGACACGTCGTAACACGGCGTAAGTGGAAAACGTAAAAGGATCGCGTACCGATTATTTTTTACTTCTCGTCCCAATTGGAACGAGTCGCTCCTCCGCAAAAAACGTGACCGGCCGCCTGTCTCAAATTTGTCACGAGGGAAATGAGAAAGGGAAAAGACCAAAAAAGGGAGAAAAAGAAAGGAAAGGAAAGGAAAGGAGAGAAAAATCGATCGAGAGGCGAAAGGAGAAAATGGCGGAGGAGAGTCGATTCGCAATTCGGCACGAGTTCGATTCGAATAGCAACTGGTGGCGGGACGGACAACTTGCAACTGTGGACCGGGACACGGAGCGTGGCGGGCGGAAAATGGGTTGGAAGTTCGGCGGTGATTAACCCACATACCGTGGGGAACAATGCTGGCTAACGAAGATTTCCAGAGAATCTCTTTTCTCCCGCTCATAGAGACGAAGGGAGACGATAATTGATTTACTCGCGTCCCAACGATTATGATCGATGATGCGGAAGAGTCGGAGAAAAACGGGGAGGGGACCCGGATTCCGGATCCCTGCCACGTTCAATTGCACGCGATTCCGCGTACTCGGTTAATTAATCGTGCTCTTGGAGGCGACGTTTCATAATTTTTCACGATCTCTCATTTTTGTTCGAATTTCTTTCTTTGATCTTTTTCGAGTATCGAGAAGTCTTATAATTTTTGTTTTGATCGAATTGTTTCGAATTTTCGAGAGAAACGTATTATGGAATCATGAGCGCGAAGTATAATAAAAAGTAACGGAAGAATTAAGAGGATTTGTTGGAATTATAAGTTTCTAAAGGAATTGTTATCAAGGCAAGTTTAAGAAAGTATAAAATAAACGTGCAAATGTTACAAGACTCGAGTTATACGTCCGTGAAGATAAAATGGTAATTGGGGTAAATTGTTCATATAAATTTGAAACGATCTCGCGGAAGCATAAATGTTTATCAGCCCAAGAAGTTGAGGCAATGAATAATACTATTCATTAATTAAGCTTGGAAAAAAAAGGAACAACGCAAACTAACCGCAAAGTTTTTTAAATTCTAAAGATAGCAGTATACGCTCATAACTGGACTATAACCGGTAAGTAACAGTAACTGATTTTACCGATCCGAAACTGACTTAAAAATCCGCAAATCTGAAAAAATTACTCGCTTTCGACGCTTGAATTAACTAATCCATATTCCAAACAAGATCTAACCTAAATTTTTATACGCATTATTCTTTACGATAAAATTCACTCGGAATATAAATTGAAATTTCTTATCAAGAAGAACGAAATATCGAGTCACTTTAAATAGAAGCGCGTTCAAAAAAGGGGGGAATCGAGTTCATTCGGTCCAGCTTTATCCACGGCCATCGTTGAAAACCTTCCCTCTTAAATATCTGCCTTTTTCACGTAAATCCTCTCGAAAATCGTCTAGAAATTCTATCGATATGATCGAAAATTCGCCGCCTAACGGACCCGTCCTTTTGTACTGCGAATCAAAAACGATCAAATGTTTGATGACCTCGAGATTTTCCAAAAAGCGTGACACGATTCCAAAAAAAAAAGTAGGAATCATCACGACGAAATTTATACAACTTCTAACGCAAACGTGAAGGAAAAGTGGTTTGCCACGAGGATAAAAATCGATCGATCGATCGACGAAAGAAGAATATTTATGGGACGTGTTCGATGATGAAAGATCGAGGCCGTAAATTTCATTGGCCTCGGAAAATAGATGGTATCGTTCATAGATAGATCCGCGGTTAAGACACGAATGATGCACCACCGTTCTCGACCTTCTCTCGTGAAATATTCTCCATCGAGCGGAGAAAAAAGCGGGCGAGGTAAGTGGCATGGTCCTCGCCGATAAAGCTTCCGCAATTTCTTCGCGCTATTTTTTTTCTCTTTTTCGCGAGAAATTCAGGAATATTTTGCTTCTCTTAACAAGAGATTTCTCTCGTTATGCTTCCATCTTAAGGAAGAATTTGAGCACGTGTTTCGAGTTTCTTTTTTTTTTTTTGAGAAGTAATTTAACGGAAAATAATATCCTTATAAAGTGACGATATCGATCTTGGATCAAGATGTTGCAAAATTGGCGTTTTACGTACGTGGAATTTTATACATTTTTCTTCTCTAATATATCTATATAGGTACTTGATTAAAACGAACTACGAACTTTAATGGAGATTTAAATTATTTTACACAGCTCCACTTTTACATTTTTGAAAAAGGAAAAAATGTTACAAAGTCGTAGAATTTTTTCAATTCTCATCGCATGGAACGCGAAACGTGTGAAACGAACAATTGCACTTTCAATGAGGGCAATACGAGTGACGACGATCCACCCGGTCAAAAATGTTAATCAAATACGTTGGCCGAGATCGATAATAGAATTTTCGTTGAGAATTCTACCAACGACGAACGACTCCCTCATTTGAATTGTTAAACGGTCCCTCGTTTGCATGCGAGCTGCATTATCGAATTAATTATCATTTCCTCCGTTTCTTTGTTACCCGATCGCGTTTCCCTCGATGTAATAATCAATATTTCACTTCGATCGATTTTACGACGTTTAATAATAGACGATTAATAGACGTTCGAAGGAGAGAGAGATCGCACACGCGCTTTCCATCTCGAGGAATTTGTTATCGCGAAAATACCGAGCCTCTAGCTAGAGATACAGCCGCGTCTAATGCGCGAGAAAATCGATCGAAAGAGCGAAAGAGATTGTTTCCCGCCAATCCTTACGTAATCCGACTCCACCCACCTCTCGTATCTTAAGCGGTAATCCGATTTGCATATTTTCGATCCCACGATAATTCGCGCATCTCGTGACTTCTCGCCCTCTGTGGCCCAATGATATTCCGCTCGTATCGGCAAAATTTTCAAAATTGCGAAAATTATTCCCGAAAACGGAATCGATCCGTTTCGTGACGATTTCCATCGTTTCGCCTTGTTATTAACGTAACGCTCGTCCAATTGTGATGGAAGGCGATATCTATCGGGGAATCTTCACGGTTTTATGGCCATTTTAAGCGTCGTGGCTTTCAAAACAGGGATTCTTAATACGTGGTAAATTTTTATAGAGGAATTATGAATTGACGAGTGAGTGAGAAAATTCGCAGTGGATTCTTTTATTAAAATTTCGAGGATTCGAAGGATATCATTGTTCTAAATATACGTATCCATTCGATAGGAATGATAAAAAATTATTTAAAGGTCTCTCATAAATGAACCGCTGTTTCGTAATGCAATTACCGATCTCTTCTTACCTGTATTCGCTACGTTTTTGTCTAAAGATAGTAAATGTTTCATTAACCCTCCTCAAAGTTATACTTTACCGCTGTTTAATATCAAAATGAAACGTCAACAATTTTATCTAACAATAAAAAAAAATTACTTTGCAATTACTATCTTTCCTTCTATAATAACTACTTTTATTAATCCTTCAACGACACCGAAAAATCGTGGACACTGGAAGAAAACTGAGAACGCGCGAACGATCGAAAAACAATGTTTTTCCGAATAACAAAGTTTGAGAGGGGGAGAGATCGGGGTAAGAAATAGTTTCGCAACCCATTAGCGGGTTAGCGAAGGATCGCCAATGTGCGACGACGGTCAAAGCGTAGAAAGCATTACTTAAACAATCCTATTATCTCTTTGGCCCCTTTGATGTCCGCCTTGGAAAGGCGAACATACGCGGGTTCTCGTATCAGGAAGAGCTCGAATTCGTCTGGCTTTAGGCCAGTCCCAGTTGCTGCCCTCAACCGCACGATGGATCGCGCGAGGTGTTGGCCGGAGAAAATCGTTCCCCCGATATAGGTCATCGTGGAAATAACTAATCCATAAGATCCATCGATTAACATTCCTACTCTTCTTCCTTACTCCCCGGAACAACGAATCTTCTTCGTGTATCGCGTCATCTTCGATCATTCCAAGATAAGATAGATAATTTTTTATTCGTCTTCTAAAGCGGATCAAAAACGAAGAGAAGGAGGAAGAGAGGAGAAGAGGCGAAAAATCTAAAAGATGATCCTTTCCTTTACAAGAGGAGAGAAAAATAATACGGAAAAGAAGGATGTTTCTGAATCAAATGAAACAGCATCGAGAGAACGTTAATTCTTAACGGGAAAACTCAGCAAACACAGAAGTGCAGAAAATCGACCACAAGAATGCGCGATTAATTGCGGACGTGTTGTAGCCACGTTGGTTAACAATGTGACGTTTCTGAGCTAAACAACTAAGGGAAACTCGGGCCGTGGCGAGAAGTCTTAACGAGAAATGGGAATTCATGGCAACGACTTCATGGTAAACCCGAAATTGACGCGTCGCGTTTAAGCGCCCCCGCCAACATCCCCGCATAAATATCCCGAATTAATTGGTGGCCAATGCACTGTATAAACAAGGAGCAACAAGCCCGGCCCCCACGGCCCCTGTCACATCAACGTCACGTTTCTGAAATACTCGGGCTATATCCGTCACCCACCAACACGACCGCAGCGACCGGTGTTGCGTGCACGCTCGAATCAAGTATGCACGGGCCAGCCTCGTTTCACCGGGTTACACGTCTCTTCGCGAGCACGCCCCTGTATTCATCTTACCTTAGCCAGCTTCACGCTCCACGGCCACGGGGATCGAGCGAGCCGAGCATGGATTTATCCCCTTCTCCCTCCGTTGCACGGAGACCAAGCGTGAACGATACCTCGACGTCCCGAGCCACGAAAATCGAGTATCCGTTTTACTCTTGCTATTAACGGCCAACCAAATTACACGTGCAATTCTAACGAGGATACAGGGGAGGGAAATTAGAAACGGGGACGTGCTCTCGAGAAAATCTGGGAGAAGAAATCGAACGCGATGATTCTTCACACTGCACGGTGCGAACTGGGAGATTAATCTGTCTCGAGCCACGAAAATCGAGTATCCGTTTTACTCTTATTAATAATGGCCAAGCAAATTATACGTGCAATTCTAACGAGGATACAAACAAGTAGGGGAATTAGAAAATTGGGAAGAAATCGAACGCGATGATTCTCCACACCGCACGGTGCGAACTGGGAGATTAATCTGTCTCGAGCCACGAAAATCGAGTATTTTACTCTTACTAATAATGGCCAACTAATAAATTACACGTGCAATTCTAACGAGGATATAGACAAGTAGGGGAATTAGAAAATTGGGAAGAAATCGAACGCGATGATTCTCTACAGTGCACAGTGCGAACTGAGAAATTAATCTGTCTCGAGCCACGAAAATCGAGTATTTTACTCTTACTAATAATAGCCAAGCAAATTACACGTACAATTCTAACGAGGATACAGACAAGTAGGGGAATTAGAAACGGGGATGGAGAAAATTGGGAAGAAATCGAATGCGATGATTCTCCACACCGCACGGTGCGAACTGGGAAATTAATCTGTCTCGAGCCACGAAAGTTGAAAATTTTTAGTTTTACTAATAATGGCCAAGCAAATTATATGTGCACGTGTAATTCTAACAAGGATACAGCGAAATAATGGAATTAGAAACGGGGGCTATCGAAAAAATTAGGAAGAAATCTGGGGAAGAAATCGAACGCGATGATTCTTTACACCGCACGGTGCGAACTGGGAGATTAATCTGTCTCGAGCCACGAAAATCGAGTATTTTACTCTTACTAATAATGGCCAACGAAATTACACGTGCAATTCTAACGAGGATACAGGGAAATTAGAAACGGGGGCTATCGAGAAAATTAGGAAGAAATCTGGAGAAGAAATCGAACGCGATGATTCTTCACACCGCACGGTGCGAACTGGGAGATTAATCTGTCTCGAGCCACGAAAATCGAGTATTTTATTCTTACTAATAACGGCCAACCAAAGTACACGTGCAATTCTAACGAGAATACAGGGAAATAAGGGAATTAAAAACGGGGGCTATCGAGAAAATTGGGAAGAAATCTGGGAGAAATCGAACGCGATGATTCTCCACACCGCACGGTGCAAACTGGATTAATCAACATAAAAGAGCGTCTAAGCTAAGATTCAATGGACTTGGAGGAAACTTGGAGGTTGTACGATCGAGTGATCTCGCTTGGAGTCCCCATCGCGCGTGTAATAAAATAACGTTTCTTCGAACGATTCATCCGAATGGAACGGAATGGAGACGTGGCGCGCAAAAGAGGCGTGGGTTTCAAGTTTTGGAACGAGTCGAAAAGTGGCAGCCACTTTTCGGAAAGAATTTACGGCCGTCTTTCGAAACTTGTCCGTGCATCGACCGAGGAGGGAGGAGGAAACGCCACGGCGAACGGATTCAGTTCCGGGGTGAAATATCAGGGAGAGACGAAGGGGAGAGGGTAAACGGCGGGTATCGGGGTTCGTGGAATCGTGGCAACCAGCCCGATATAGATCGGATCGATCGAGCGTATTCCCCGCGGCTATACGTTCGATTGTTTGCCGAGAAATAAGCGAGAAAACTCGGCTCTGTGGCTACGGCCACGATAAATAATGGAATTTCATCTTGGACGGTGATCCGATAAACCGGCGCTTGTTGCACCAGTGTTGTTTACGGGGAGGATACGGCCAAGGCCCTTGGAAGGAAGATGGAACGTCTCTTGCCTCGATACGCTGTTTAAGGTGAATAAGGGAGGTTAAAGGGTAAGGGTGAGCCGGCGTATTCTTCCCCTGGGAGAGCGCTAAGAGGGTCGGTATCGGAGGCAATTCGTCACTTTACCAGCCTGCCTTCTTCCTCTTTCTCTCTCTTCTTTTTTTTCTTTTTTTTTCGATCGAGTTTTTTCTCTTCTTCTTCTTCTTCTTTCACTTTCCACCGCCGATCAAGGAGGAGATTGGCGGTAAACAGGTATGGAATCTCTGGACTGGGGAGAGCCCTTCCTCGATGAAAAAAACCCGATCTTTTCGATATACCCGATTATTCGTTCACGTGACAGCAGATAAGGATCGGTTTCTCGCGAGAAAAACGATGCCGCGCCGTTTCCAGCTCCTCGCTCGCCAGCTGTTCGCGAAAGGAACGAAATATCACGAAGGGACACGGTATCGATTCCTACTCCCCGCGTTCCATTAATTGCAGCCTCCGTTCGCTTGCTTCGATAACAATTTGTTCTTTCGATTGGATTTCATATTTCTTCCACCGTCCTTGATCCCTCTCACAATTAGCCGGGGAGAGACGTTTCCTCGAATTTATCGGATTTTAATCGGGAAGATTGTTCTTCTGAAGAATTCGCGTTACGCGAAGTTGGAGGAGAACGTTAATTTCGAAGCGAAAGAGAGCTCGTCGCGCTGTGTCGGTGAACGACGTTTTATAATGGACCGCGTTCGATCATCCCATCCGTTTGGTAGCCAGAGAGAGGTAGCCGGACAAAGAGAGGTCCGTCGAGTCCGTGATGTTCAAAATAGCGAAGGAAGAATACAGGGTGCGGGGGGGAGGGAGGGGGGAAAACAGAGCGAGCAAATCACGGTGCATAATGCGGCGAGGGAACAAGCACCGTGGAGCCCGTTCGTTATTTCAATTGGTTGACGTCAGTGCTGTCAGAAGCACGTGCACTTCCGCGGCGGATGCGGCGGTTTTTCGGTGCGATCGTGTGCAGATAGAAACGGCCACCGCCGGTCCACGTGTTTTCTCTCCACGGCCCAAAGGCCACTCACTACTCCACGCTAAAATTTAAACCACGCCGCTGACGTGGGCGTCGGACGACGTAGTAGTCGATGATATCGAGGAGAAGCTTCGTCCCCGTATTTCGTCGAGTATTTAACAATAAATACTCGGTGCCTGCACACGCGTGAATCTTGAAGAGATTATTTCTCTTATTTCGAGATCTTCTTCGCAAGCTCCGGTAAAATTTCTAGTTCGATCGTTCGAATCGATTTTGCCATTTGCGATACGAAACGAAGATGCGGGTCTGCAATTACAATACGATACGAACGATGACGGGAGAGATACGCGTTAATTCTGATAATCGCGTTAAACGACAAATTTCCCTCGAAATAATTCCCGCGAAAGGTCATCACGGTGTATAATTACCGATATTATCGCCGATATATTTCCAACGGGAGGGCGGATATCCCCCCCTCCGTCGAAGAGGACTCGATTCGTCGAGAACTCGCACTCTTCATCTTGATAATCGACCACGAACGAACGTGTAAATGTTGCCCGGCCGCCCGATAGATTCGCGTTATCGAATCCACCGGTGAACAATAAAAAAACGATAACAAGCGGGATCGATCGGCCGGAACGAAATAAATCACGGGTTAAACGAGTGCTTTCTTTTTCGCCCGGCAATAAATTACCGCATTATCGAGAGACAGGCCGTACCTCCCCTCCTTCTCTGTCTACCAATAAACCAAAAATCCCTAGACACGGCGAACATACATGACGCGGGACGGACGTCAACTCCCTTCGGCGTTATCAACATCCGACGTATCCCACAGCGCGTCCACGTTGCATCAATTGTTTTCGTTCGTGGAAAACGCGACCCGTTAATAGGTCACGTGTTCTGCCGTGTGGGCAGAAATAAATAGAGAACGGGGAAGGAGAGAGAGAGAGAGAGGGAGGAAAAATCGTATCGCGTGCTTAGGCGTAGCCAGAAAACCGGCTATTACGGAGGATCAAGTCGAATCGTTGTTATCACGCCACGTCACGCCACTTCCCTTCATTGTGGTCGACGGCAAATGGATTAACACAGCAGGCAGAGAGAATATTAATCGTCGGGAAAATTGGACACAACCTTTCGAGATCATCCTTCGTGTCTCGCGCGTTCTATCTCTTATTCGTATAGAAAGGTAGAAAAAAGAAAAGAAAAAAAAATAGGGAAACTGGGCAGGGAAACTTGTAACCGTCGAGCGAAGACGAAGCGGTGTAAGGTGATGTAATTAGCATAGGGAGCATCGTTGTCGAGTCGAGAATACCGGTAATTGCGTGTAATTTACTCGGATAACTCGTCGAGATGTCACGGCACGCGATTTTGAATGGGCAGGCATTCGAACGAGGAGGCATCGCGATGAAACCCGAGGTAAACTCGTTCCTCCTTCTCTCTCCCTCTTCTCTTTTTTTCCTTTGCTCAAAAAATTATCCCATCTTTCGGTCAAAAATTCCTTTTACGAACTTCAACGCAAACACGGACGATTACCACCGTAGGCGTCCATTCTAAGCGAGAATTTATCTCACATTGATAATCACCGTATACGGAATGTTGGAACAGAACGAGTTTCGCAATATTTCCATCCATGTTTTTCTTCCCCCTCTCTCTCTCTCTCCTTCATTTTTTCCAAAGTAGTCCTCGCCCCGTTAAATTCCTCCTTTCTCCTCCATTTAACGCCACCTCGCGAATTCCAAACGAACGAACTTTCCACGTACTTTCGATTATCGCCGATTTTACTTCCCATCTTCAAAAATCGGTCCACGCCCAGCGCGCTCTAATAACTGGAATAGAACCGTTCGCACGGTTTCCTCGTGGAATTTTCCCCAATCGTTATTGCCCTCTTCGTTTCTCTCCCATCCTCCACCTCTCTCTCTCTCTGCCTCGTCCGAGAGGAATGAGAACAAAGGAAACGAAAGAAGAGAGCTTTCACCGGCATCACCGTCTTTGCATGCGCGCGGAGCAAACCCGACGCGAGAAAAGGAGGGGAGGAACACCGGTTTTCTGCCGGTGGTTCCGCCTTCGCTTCGAAACGCTTGACCTCGGCCACGCTTCAGCCACGACCTATTTACACAACGATCGACCGAGAGAAGCCAGTAAACCGGAAGCTCGTTAAATTCGATCCTTAATGTTTCTAATGTTAAATTCTTCGCGCGGATAGTCTCCAGATGGGATACTTTCCGTCCGCTCTTCGCCGATTAAAATCTGCTTAATCTCGTTCTCGAGGAGCGGAATTCCACCGATTCTTTGGGGAATCGCGTTCGAGGAGGAGGGAGAGAGATTTCATTCAACCCGAATTCGATTGCTTTTACGGGCCAATCGAGTTTTTTCATAAATGAAAATGAAAATAATAACGTGATCTTGGCTTTCCATTCGACGATGGTATTTTTGTACGGTAACGACGTACTTGTCCTCGTATCTTTGAGCAAATATTGTCGCTTTTTTTGAATTACTTTTTTCTCTTTTCCTTAGCAGAGATCAGGTCAGAGATCACGCCCTCTCTCGTACAGAGAAGAGAAATCCAATTGAAATCGCCGCTATACCCGTTACGATTATCTCGCACGTACGATTCGACGAGTGTATCGGGAAAACGGATTTCCCGATTTATTTTTTTTAGATCGAATTTCAGAACTTTCCTTTCGCCGAGTTTTCGACAATTCTTCTCGATTTACACTTTTCTTCACCGATTCGAGAAAATTCTTTCCCCCCGTCACTTTCAATTTTTCAGATTTTTCATAACGTGCACTTTTATACGATATTTGTTGTATTTTACTTTTAAGAAGACAGAAGTATCGTTGGATTTCGTTCGATGTTTTTTCCTCGAGGGTTGCCGGGCAACAGGTATTCAAATTAACCGTCTCTTTTCTCGAATTCGCTCGGGACAAACGAGGTCAACGCGAGCCGCGGAAGGACATTTGGGATAAAGAAGAAGGGAGAAACGCGAAGATGCTGGCCTCCGAGGCTTCGTCGGTCGATACTCGTACGTGATCGGCATCGAGAAAAGGAACTCTCTCTCTCTTTTTCTTTCTTTCTCTCTCTGTCTCCTCCCATCATCCGGATTTAAGATCGAACCTCGACGAAAAGCGAGCTTGAAGAATCGACGAACGTGTCTCCCTCGGCTCGCTTTTTGAACGGAGAAATCGACGAGGGGAGGAGGGTTGGAATTAATTAAATTCGCGCGGTGGAAACAGAGCGTTAAACGGAGAATTAGATTACACTAGGTTATCTAAGACTTTAACCGATAACTAAGATCCATTCGCGCAGCACGTGTCTGTCGCGCATCGACTCGAGGCAGAAGCTCGTTTAACCGAGCAAATATGTACAGATTCGTTCAACCGTCTACTCTATTAGAGAACGAATCATCATTTCGTTTTCACCCGTTAAATTACTTCCATACGAGTCGTTGCTCTCCTATAAAGATTAACTTACTCTTCTTCCTCCTCCTCCTCTTCTTTCTTTTTCGATCGATCGAAAATATCTTTATACACGTACCGAATTAGTATTTGCGTGTAACCGAGTCGATATAATCCCTCATTATTCCTCCCCTTATTTACCGTGCGCTCGAGCAAGTGGCTCAAGGGAGCCCGACTCTCCTCGACTCGAGACCTCCACCATACTTTTCAACAAATATTCCTCGCAACCTCGAGGAGCCGAGTCAAGGTGACCCTTTGTTTCCGCAACTTCCACCGTGTTTCCACGCCCACGCGGATCTTTATCCTCCTTTATCCTCGAGAATACGTTCGTCAGCCTCGTTTCTCCCCAATTTTAATTCATCTTTCTCGATCGATCCCGGTCTCCAACTTTGTCCAAATACACGAAAACCGGGATGGGATGGGACGGGACGGAATCGTAACTCGTTATCGATCGAGCGAGAAGCGTAGGTCGAGCGTAAACGTTCGCAGGTCGCAAGATCAACGCAGGAGAGGGTTCTTGACAGTGGTGGTTGTTCAAAGGGGGAAAAGTCATTAAAAGAGGGATCGTTCTAAAAATAACGAACGCCTGAAACCGACTTGGCCTCAGACTTGTCACGATCGAAAGGTGTTTGGAAATGGTATTACAATTATTGAATCCAGGAATGTAGAGAATAAAGGAAACGATTTTTCTAAATCGTTATCACAGCTCCAATCGACTTAATTTCAACTGTCTCTTAATTTTCCTATCTCGCGTTGAGAATTAACGCAAATAGTAAATTCGAATATCTCATCATTCTTCTAAAAAATTTCCATCATTCACGAGAATAATTTACAGCTCTTAATCGTTCAGTTTATCTACTCTACACACGCGTGTGTCGTATCGATATACACGCAAATACATCAATTTAATAATTTTGTTATTAAACCTTTTGTTACATGTTAATTATCCGAAAGATCCTCATAAACGTGTTAACGCGTCGCGTGTGACAACGTTTTTAACCGAGCATCATGTGGGCGAGCTCCGTTCCGGATGACAAGAACTGGTTCCACACGGGGGCGGAGAACCGCGTTTCGCTCCGGGGAGCGCTCCCCGACTTTCGGATAACTCGGTTACGCCGGCTTTTTCTGTCTCGGCGGTTTCGTGATTACGGACAGTAGATTCGACGATCAGATATTATTAGGAATCGGCGGTGCGTGAAAGGATATAGGATTATTACGCTCTTTCTCGTTTGTTGCGCGATCGAAAAGAGAAAGAGAAGAGTATTCGTCTTGTATTTTCATCGTGTTGTGTCGCGAGCGTGTATTTTTTTTCTCACTGTGCGAACATTTAACACCTGTTTACGGACACGGATCGTTAAAATATGGAACTAAATTGCACGCGCGTTTCTTACATTATTATTCGTAAATTTTTACAAATCATCCTCTCCCTTTTCATCGAACGAACTTTAACACTCTTTTACGCTAGTTCTTGTTACACTCGTTCATTGTTACAATCGTTAACGCTTATAATGCATTTTATGATACCGCGTACGATATAATAGCGTGTTCGCTAATTGTTTGTTGTTGTTTGAAACAGTTGCGTGTATTTGCAGAAAACGTAGCGTAATTCGTTAACCGCGTAGAACGGAAAAAGAATCGTTATATTTATAATTCTATCGCGAAAGAAGCAGGAAGCAACTTCCGATATTGCCCAGGCCGTTGCGTTAGTTAACCGGCGGAGTGCGTGCAGCGGGGTACGAACTCGTAAAAGAAGGAAAAGAAAAAAAGGGGAACAATGAATAGAAATAAACGGAGCATGGAAGGATACTGGTATAAAAAGCCACGATTTTTCTGAACGATCTCCTCCTCGCTTAAAAAAAAGAAAGAAAGAAACCGCGATACACGGGAAAGCATAAAAATAGAAAAGGCGAGGAACGATGGTCGCAAAGAAAACGGCGGCGCTCGAGCGCCGCCTGATAGATCGTTGTTGATCCCCGACGCGAGCGGATACTTTGAGCGGAAAAAGTAAATCGGTCGAAAGTAACCGGCCCACTGAACAAATCCTCGCCGTGGAATCGTTCGACTAACCGATGACCGATAATCTCTCGAATCATTCGGACTTCGAATCATCTTCTTATCGATTGGCAGGGCTAGTTCGACCTGATTGGAACACCGTTTAAGGGATAATATTTGGCCGAGCGAAATCGACTCGAAGAAGGATCGGCAAAGCAAATCGAGCCACGGAACGCCGCGCTTCCTGGGCTCGGCCTTTGTTCCGCGAACCGAATGCCATTTCGAACCGTCTTCGAACCGAGTCGTTTGCCGAGCGTTTCTGAGCGAATGCTTTCTATCCGTCGCGAATCGAAACTACGGGCGAGTAGAAGAACGAATAGCAGGCAGTTGAATTTGTTGAAAAATCTATCGTCAACTTTTATAATAAATTGTAGCGTGGAAAAATAGAATTGCAAATATGTTTTTTTGAAATATGCACGATCATTTATGCCCCGTTTGATTCATCGATTCGAGCTCATGAAAGTAAATTGATCGCGAAAAATGGAAATTAATCGATTTCGAATTTTAATTCAGAATCGATTCTAATCGTTGTTGTCCGCTCGCTGGTGTTTGTAAATTAATGTTTTTTTTTTTTCCAAAGATGAGAAATTGAAATGAAACTTTTTGGACGGCGTAAAAAGGCGTGCCCTCGGTAAAATTGGGATGTGTGAGAAAGAGGAGAATGAGAGGAGAATGAGCTCGTAAAACGGTTGCATAGCGGCTGTAAATTATTACACAACACCGGGCCACGTTGTCGAGGACAATTTAACCGTTTTAGTTACACTTAGCTTTGATCTCAATGAAGCGATATAAATATACTGGAAACGTTAAATGGCAATTCTATTTCCTTTTGTTCTTTCTTAGAACAATAGAGAAGTTTTGTATTTATAATTTTTCGAAAATGATAATGATCACCTATTATGTCTGTATATTTTTTTTTTTTATAATTTCCCAATGAATAATTATTGACGGCAATATTAATATACTTTTTCCTCGAATACCACGCATTAGAATTTATAATGAAATTTCAATTGTCCGATTGTTTCTACATTTACTTCTAATACAATCAAATGATAGAAAAAAAAAAAAAATAAAAGAAGAGACTACTTTTAAATTCGTTTCAAAAAAATTGAAGGATTTTTATTCAATTTCAATTCCATAAATTCACGATTTATCCTTGAATATATATATTTTCTCCAATTATGGAAACTCGTACGATAAATGTTTAAATTTGACGAAAAATTAAAAACTTTCAAAATATTCCCCCGTTTCTTTACAGACTCGATTCGAACGAAAATAAACATATCGTTAGAATCGTCTCCTTTTTTCGCTCAAAACAGTCTCCTCTTTTTTCCATTACAAATTTTCAAACAACAAATTCCAACTCTGCCGAAATTTCGAACGAGAGTCTCCAACTCTCGATCGATTTCTCGCCGCGATTAAGAGCAATTCGACTCATAGATCTCACTCATAGAGAAGTGATCGTTCCCCGTCGTTTCGTATTCCTGATGCAAGTTTCGCAAAAAAGAAAGAGAGAGAGGGAAACGACTTACGTAATCCGCGCACGAGTTTAAATGAAACCTCTCCGCGCGTTTCGTCGTCGTCGTCGTCGTCGTCGTTCATGGCTAAAGCACCGCGACCACGAGAGAGTTGGAATTGACCGTTCACTTTTATTATACACAAGCGTGTTCGACACGGTCGACCGAGTGCCACCTATAGATAGAAACGCGTGTTAATTTCCTGCTCGCTCGTGGATCGCGCGACATTATTTCCAAGTCCGCCTGATCCCGAAACCGCGGCCTAGACCCGAGTATAAACACACGGCGGCCCTCTCTCTCTCTCTCTCGCACTCGCGTGTTCACGGACGTCGTAAAATCTTGCCGATTTTACCTGTTATATATCGGTCTTGCGGTTTAAAGAGCAAGTTTTCCGACCATTGTTACGAGTTAAAATCAGAATTTAAAGTGGAACGCGATGATTTCAGGTGTGATCAATTGATTAGAATTTTATATCGAATAATAATATTTTCGAATTCGTTTTCGATCCATCTTCGACAAGCTTGCCGTCGACGAATCGAATATTTTCCAAAATCGAATAATGCGGAAAATGTTTTCTAGTTGTCGTTGAACATGCGTTAATCGAATATTGATGTGACTACAAGGCGATATACAACGAAACGATATAATCGATATATTCCGCGGGATAATAAACGGAAATATAAATAACAGTATAATATATAATTGGAATTTTATGATTGATGGAAATATAAATTTTGTCAATAATTAACCGTGTAATAATAATTCTTTTTTTTTCTTTTCTTTATTCGCTTAATTTGTTTTTCGAATGGAAAAATTCAACTTGTTATTTTTTTCCCTTCTCCTCCATTTAAGGATTCAAAACAGAGGAACGAAAGAGGGAGAAAGAAAATATTTTTCTTTCGTTCGTCGCGCGCGTAAGACAGAATGAAGGAAAAATTAAAAACGTAGTATAATAAATGACATCACAATAATGTAATATCACGTTTCTTTATCCGATTCCCAGGTAATTCTCGTTCATTAAATGACACAATCGATGGCACGCTCTCACGATTAACAGTAAACATACAACTTCATACGCGTATATCATGTTTTCTGAATTGTGGCGCGTTCAATTACAACGCGCTTTCAACGCGATAATCCTTTCTACTAATGTTAACGAATCACCTGCATGCATTATCCAGCTTTTGCCACGTACAACACCCCGTCTAAAACGGTTTTGAAAACAGATGCAATTCGAAGGGACGTTAATAGAGCCGCAAAAATAGAAGATCGAAGACCATTCCTATCGATATTACTTCGCACTTTAATTCCAAACCGTTCTATTAATATCGTATTCATTTCTCTCGTAAAATCTTCCTTAATTTATCGTCTATCATCCCTTCGCGGAAATTCCGTAAAAGTTATACAGATAAAAATCATTCGACAACGTTTTCGATTAACCTGATCCAAAATTTCAAATTAAATCCTCGATAAAAATCCTCAAACCTCTTTCTCGTTACTTTTACTTCAACCTCTTACGATTTTAACTGTCTCTCCCTCGTGGACAACTACGCGGAAAAAGCAAATTTCGAACACCGTGGTCGAAAGAGACAGAAGGAAAAGTTTCTCGTTCCCGTCTTTCCGGGGAATATTCAACGAAACAATTGAAAATGGAATAAAATATCTGCTACAAGCGCTCCTCCTACGCGAGGAAGAGAGTGGTCTACGGGGCGGAAATTCATTTGACCGTCGTAACGAGCTCCGCCTCCCCCGCGATAATGAGTTACTCCGAAAACTAAGAGATTCGCTGGCAAAATTTCCACCCTTCGAGTAATTGAACAATCACGCGATGCGTAATTGCCGCGAAAATTATACGGCTTCCAATCTGCCAGCCGTTGCGTTTCCTTAAAATCCCGAACGGAAGAACGAGAAAACGAAAACGGCCGGTTAAGAAAACTTTTCGGCGGCTTCCGGAGAAGGAAGCGAACGTCTAATTAGAGGGTGGGAGAGGGAGGAGGGAGCATACACACGTAGAGACGCACGCATACACGCAAACACACGGAGATGGAGGAAGAGCTGGCAAGTTCCAGCGGCGTTTCGCGGAAAAGCTTCATCCGGTCGGACGGAGGGCACAGAGAATCGTTCCGGCCATTTGCAATTCAAATGAGTAGCCGGAGGATTTCCCGCGCGCGCCAACACTCCCCCCCTGTCTTTCACTCCTCTCTCCTTTCTCTCTGTAACTGGCAGATGCCAGAAATTTCAGAAGCTCAACCACGATGACTCGTGACACGACGTAAAACCTTGGATTGTAATTCAAACGCGATTCTACGCGCGTATATGTGTGTGCATGTGTGTGCGTGTGTGTATCATATACCGCACGTGTAACATTGTGGAAAAAAATTCATTCGAACTCGTTTCCTACGAAAAGGTTAATACTAAAAGTTGTTACGGAGAAACACACTATTGTATTCTATTGAAATATATGGGACAGTGTAAACGGTATTATTCTGTATCTGCCTGTTAAATCTTAGCCTTCCCACTGGTTGATAAATAACGAAACCGTAGAAAATGGCTGCACGATCCTCTGGCGGGCCGTGGTGTACCGATTTCTATCTAGCGGGATGATAATACTCGCTCCTCTGGGAGATAATCATCTTGAATAATAAAAACTTTTCTACAAAGAGAATTGAGAGAAAGAGAGAGAGAGAGAGAGAGAGAGAGAGAGTAATCTCGTGAAAGGATAAAATCGAAAATTGCGAAATATATTTATCGATGCCGATAAATTCCATCGAATTTCAACGTAACAATGAACGAACGAAGAGAATAATTTTCGCACGGGTTCAAGACTGTTTCCGGGAGCATCGATCTTTCTTCCTCTTGATTAATTATTCAAAAGATTCGCATATAAATTTCCGAAACTAGTGAGAATTATCGCGAGGAATTCGAAACGTTCGCGAAATAAACGAGTTCAATTAGCTCGAAACGTGGAGAGACAGAAAAAGAGACAGAGAGAGAAAAGAGAAAAGAGGGGAAAAAAAAATCGTAACTTCGTATCCGTGGAATATTTCGATCGTGTTTATTAGATCCCGATCGACTATGATTCACACGCCTTTAATCCAATTTAGCGCGCGACCAACGATCTTGATAGTCGTTCGTTTCACGCAATTACCATCATCGCCAAGCGGTTCGTTTAATCGAACGAAATGGTGGGCTCTCGATCGAATGATCCATACGATAACGAGACCGTTGTTCGCATCCCGGAATAATCAAGCTTATACTCCTCCTTTTTTTTCTTTTTTTTTTTTTTCCAAATAATTGAAAACAATTCGCCGAAAATTCCTTCCAATTACCATTACGTGTCAAAGTGATAACAGATTTCGACTAAAAAAAATCCAACGATCATTAATAAATTTCTCCAACAATGATACTCGAACGAAACGCGATGTTACGTTTGCACGGTAACGTATGTTCCACAGCTAACAAGCTAAAAAAGCGTAAAAAAAAAAAAAAAAAAAAAAAAGAGTAAAGAGAAAGGGGTCGATAGTGGAACACACGTGGAAATACACGGTCGAATCCCAAACTAATTTCCTGTTTACTTCGCGCCACCGTCCCTTTTAATCTGCCGACGGTCCATCGGCGGCAACAACGGCAACGGTTGCCTGATATTCACAATTTTCTCGCCCGTGAACCTCCCCTGAAAACGTCACAGATAACGCCGTTCTAATTAGCCGGTAATCAAGCGGGTCGGCCGCCCTCTTAATTTTCCGTCCTTGCGCGACGGTATCGCGGGAGGATACAAGGGGGAGAGAGAGAGAGAAAGAGAGAGCGTTTTTCTCTTTGTCTTCAAGGATCGAGGAGGGGGGAGGAATGGCAAAACGATAAAACGATCAACGAGAAGGCCGAACGTCGGTTGGAAACGAACGGGCAGAAAATAATTGCCAGATCGTTTTTCATTGTCAACGTTCGGTTAATGCGAATATTGGGTACAAAGTGAGGTGTAATTTTAGAGAAGGCTAGGCCGGACCCGAGGTAACCCGATCATTAGCTACGTGGCTGCCAAAATGGAGAAGAAGAAGAACGGAGGGATTCGGTTATCGGCGAGGCCCGAATGTTTGTAATAATATGCTTGCACGACCAATTAACACAGTGAATGATACGAACAATCGATCGATACATGTAGAGAGAGAGAGAGAGAGAGAGAGAGAGAGAGAGAGAGAGAGAGAGAGATACTGCTGTTCTTTTCCTCAAATGTCGTGAAAGACTGTTTTAGGATTAGGGTGGAGAGAAAGGTGTGATCTATCGTTTAGGGGTATGAATAAAACAGGATCGGCACACGAACAACGAGTAACGAGAATTTCGTTAGGGATATCACCTTTCAATCGAGAGGAGGATTCTCTTAGTTAGCGGAATAAAAATATACGTTTGCGTATAACGCGAGCGTAAATACGGAAACAAAAGCGACTCTCTATGCTCCTATAAATCCGGGAGGAAGGGAATGGGAGTTGTATTCGACTCGAGATCCCGGTCCAAATCCTTTATTTATCGAGTGCTCGATCCACCAATCGAGTTGTTCCGACTACCACCAAATTCTCCCTACTCTTAAACCTAATCCGGCAAAATGGCCGCCGCCGCCGCCAACAATTGCGTTTCGTTATAAAGTTTCGATACACGACGAGCCTCTCCCCTCCCCTCCTCTCCTCCTTCTCGATCGAGTTAACAAGCAACGGAGGGGGAGAGAGAGAGAGAGAGAGAGAGAAAAAAATCTCGTCCACGAATTCGTTTCCCTTCCCCCGGATCCATCGAGTGGCTCGTTTCGCATGAAATTTCCCATAATTGGCTTTCGAGAAACTTGGAGATTGGCTACTTTGCACGCCCGTTTTTCACGAGGAGCGCCGATTATCAAAGTAATCGAGCTGGTTATCGCTGGTGATTTTTCATCGTTTTAATCCCCTCTCTTGAGCGAAAATTTATATAAAGCTTGGTCGACGAGACGTGAAAAGAGGCGGAATAGAGGAAAAAAGAGAGAATGAATGCATTTATACGATATCGAAACGAGTATCGTTGGGCGGGCGGCAACTTCATTCGCGGAAAATATGGCGGAAGAAGCGGCGACAGATTGACAAAGCGTTGCTACGTGACCGCTTATCGTTCGGCTTCGCGGAGGCGAGCGTGTAAATTTATCGAATACGAGCGATCAGTATCCATCGCGCATCATTATCGATAATCGAAGAGGATTTCGGAGGAGGATCGTCGTTAACGAGGGGGGAGGGATCCGAATTTGCGAGATTCGAGCGAAAAAACACGACAGGTTTTTTTTTTTTTTTACTAAATTTTCGCCCTCGAAAAATTTATCGACCGATATGTTTCTCTCTTTCTGCGCGAGTTTGGGTTTCGCTCGAAAAATTGTGGATTTTTTTTTCAGTTTGAAAGTTTTCGCGATATTTCACAATTTAACTTGTCCACGTAGGACCAATTTATTAAGTGACACAATAGTTACTCTTTCGTTTCACTTGATATCCATTCAGAAATATTTATTTAAACACGTGAAAATTGTTTGAAATGAAATATCTCTCTCGGAAGAAAAATTCTCGAATAAATAATAATTTTTTAAATATCTTCCCTCTCGAATTAAGTCAAGCGAAATTCGGGAATTGAATCTTTCGGGAAATCTTAATCGTGGCAACAAACCGCTATAGTTTATTGATAGATGTATTGTATTGAGAAACAGATTAAGTATCCCATACGTAACGGATACGTACGGTTTCCGACGCATGCATTCATACCATTTTACCATTTAACCGAGGCATTGAATTAAATATAAATCTCGTCCGCGTTCAGCTGCGCTCATCGTCGATCGATCGATTCTGATCCCGGAGAGGAAATTTCTCTTTATTAATTGATCCCGTCACACGCGTGATCCCGAAACACGAGCATGGAATCTCTCTAACCCTCTCCTCGTTTACGTATCGTTACGTCGATCGAGGCCTTTATTAAACTCGACGTTTCGCGCGATTTATCCGATCGACGAAATCCGATTGCGGGGACGGAGTTGGAAAAAAAAAAAAAAAAAAAAAAAGAGAACGTTCCCTTCTGGCCAACGGTGGGCCAAGATATTTGCCAAAACGGCGGTTCGCCTATAATGAAAATAGAGCCTAAGCCACGGCCCAAAGTTCAAAATTGGATTTCGAGGCGGGGCTTGCGCGGCCGACCGATCCCACCCCTTTATGCAACTATTGCCAATGGAAAGATCTGCCAAATATGCGCGTGTGTTCGGGGAGAGACGTTGTGCAAGTGCGAAATACGCCCGGATGAATCATATGACAGTACGAGGATGATATATTCGAAGAGAGACGAGAGTAAGAGAGAGAGAGAGAGAAGTTCGATGCAAGGATGGCGAGAAATCGTCGAACTCGATTCGAGAATGCACGCTGAAAGGTTATTCCTCGTGAATCACGAAGGCATGCGAGCGAAATCTCGTCCGCGCGTGCGTATCTCGTGCGATCCTCTTCACAAGCAGAACGGATTACCATGCTCTTTAATTATTAAAAATTATTGCGACTATAACTGTGTTTCCATCGCTTAGAAAATATAGAAAATATAGATCGAATAGAAAACTCTACTTTCGTAAATTTAGATTAGAAGCAAGTTGATCGAAAGGGATATGGAAACTTCTGTGATCCATGTTCGATAAAGCACGTATCGTATAGAGGTGAACGAAACGAATAAAACGCATAGAAAAATTCGTCCGTTTCGATGAACGCGTCACGCGAAAAGAAAAGCAACTATTAATTTCCCCTCCAGTTGAAAAAGATGCGATACGAATGACGACGTGATAAACGAGATACGTTAAAAAAATACGACGTTAGCTCTTGATAGAGAGAAAAAGGGGGTGTTCGATCGATTCACAATTCGAACAAAGGAGGAACAGAAAAAAAAAAAAATATCACTCGTTAGGCGAGAACGGCTTTCATGCTCGCATCTCGTCTCTCTCTCTCTTTCTCTAGAATCCCTCCTTCCTTCTTTCTTTCTTTCTTTCTTTCGTTTTTCCTGCTCTCCCTCTCTTTTTACCCCCTGCTTTCAAACGACACGAAAGACCTCATTGCCGCGGGGGCCTAACGTTAATGCGCGTGATTTTCTTTTCACTCTCTCCGGAGCGGAGCTGGTCGCTGTTTGCACTGCGATCCTTTTCACGATAGAAGGGACACCCGCCGTA
This sequence comes from Apis mellifera, assembly GCF_003254395.2. NCBI lineage: Eukaryota > Metazoa > Arthropoda > Insecta > Hymenoptera > Apidae > Apis > Apis mellifera. Next base: position 21,640,946 of record NC_037638.1, read on the forward strand.
AGAGGGAAGCGCGATGTAACGTTGTTTCAACGGGGTATTTGTAATTACGGCAATAACGGGCGCAAAGTTGGACCAAGTTAAATGGAAATAATTTATCCATCGTAATTTCTTCAACCGCTATTTTCTTCACCGACTATAAAACTGTATCTCAAACATCGTTTCTCTCGCCGAACTTGAATCGAATGAATCGCATAAAAAAGATGCATACAATGAGTAATGAAATTGGACGGAACGATAAGAAACAATTCATCGCGTACGATCAATCCTATATTCTTGTACACACACGTACGCGTACAATACTTAATAAGAGAAGTATTATTTAAAAGAATTACGCGACTGTTTTCGCAAATAGATATATTTGATGAAATGTGCGTGTAGATATAATAATATCTCGTTACATCATACTCGTTTTTCATGCAGCAAATTACAAATTACAACAAAGTATATATATTCGAATATGTACGCGTGTGTATGTGTGTTGTGTTACTTATATTTATACACGTGTTTATGATGTATAATTTTTTTTCTTTCAAGTATATTTAACGGCATTTAATAGAAAACATTTTATTTCACACGACGAATCATTTCCATCCCGTTTCGATCCCGATATCTTCATCGGTCGAGAGACGGATATAATAAAGAAAGGATAAAGGTAAAGCAGTACGCGGAGTTTCCATTAAACTCGTCCGAGAGAAACGCGAATGAGATAACGCTCTCGAGATCTATTTGTCGGATTTGCTAATTAGACACTGGATGAAATATTGAAAAGAATGTCGCTCGACGCGAGGGGAGGGGAGGTTGTATGCGGATAATTGGAATGTGTAACGAGCACGTTAAAATGAATAAAAACCGGCAAATTTCCCTCCGAAATTTTATGGCACCATAAGTGCACCGTATCCTCCCCCATTCTCCTTTTTACGTAAAGGTACCGTGAATCTAGAACGTTTCCATTATTTGCGGAAGCATTTCTCAGTCGGATTCTTTCTCATGAATATTAACGGTGAATTTGAAAAGGGTTATTTTTTTTTTCTCCTTCTTCTCCTTCCTTTTTTTTTTTTTGCCCCTTTTCATTTACATTTCACCGTGAAATAGTCCAGCGTGCCCTTAATAAACCTGATCTTCGAGGGTGCGCGAGAACCACTTCTGCGAGCGAATATTCACGAGGAACGGGAATTGATATTTTTTTTTTTTCTTCTTTTTTTCTTTGTACACGATGATTTTACACGGCACTCACCTTGGCGAAATCGATCTTCAATGTGCAGCAACCGGAGTATATGTCCGCTCCGTGAAGTGTCTCCTTCGCTCTCGTCGCCGATTCCACTGAGTCAAACGTAATCATCGAACGATTCGATTAAGAAAATATATATATACATATGTGTGTATAAAGTATCCTTGTTCAAACGCTAAAACGAAAGATTCGTAAGAAAATGTCCTATCCGAGGAGGATCTCCAATCTTTCGAACTTTTTAATTTATTAATTTCGATTTTAAATTTTTATAATTTAGAACTCGGAGAATGATAATTATTCGATATAAATATTTTTAATTTTCGAAATAATTTATTAATTTGAGATCGAAAACGAGGATAATCTTTAACGAGGCACGCTCGTTCGATATGCTAGTCGAACAACTTGGGCGTTCAACTCGAGGTATCAAAGGATTAGAGAGTGAGTGACACACAACTACCGGAAGATCTGGTAACCTCGTGTTCTAACCCTCGAGTTCTCCTTATAATAAATCTTCATCGTATCGTAATGTGCTGGCGCGTGACCGACAAACTTCACGTACGGTGAATCCTTTCTAGATTCAAAAAGGAAAGGAAGGAAGGAAGAAAAAGAAAGTGTGCCACGAGAGTGGAGATCCTCCCGAGCTTTAAACCCGTTTTATCGCGCTTCGCCAAGCTTCGTGAACGCTTGACGATGAAATGCGCGATTCATCGAGTGGACGAAGGACGTGTATTGCAAAAGGATATTCCACCATCGCTTGAACGCCGTTCTTCTTGAAAATAACGATGCGTTGTACTTGGCCGCTGGGAGCGCTGATCGTGTGCAGCACTTCCTGTAACACAGAGAGAACACAGAGTTATTTTTTTTTTTTTTTACAAATGTCACGTTATTGAAAAGATGCCGATAGCATTGTTGCATTCCATGGAATATGCAATGACAACGTTATTTATCACTCTTCGCCTCATCATACTTGAATTTCAATTTCAAAAGGACTTGATAGAGAAAAGAAAGAAGAAGAATTGATAAAGGAAGGAAGGAATGGGGTATGTTATTATAAATTACATATCTATATCACATTGTGTATATATATATATATATATATATATATATAGAGCACAACAAAGTTATCGAATTCGCCAAAAATTTGCAATTCGTCAACAAGTAGGTGGAAGAAATTTAAAGAAATATTCGAGGAAGACTCGATGGAGGGATGAAACTTTGAATTTGATATTCTTCTAACGAAATGGATTTTGTCCATTTATAAAAATTTGAAAATTTACAACGAAATCCTTCTATTGGTATTGTCTTCTATTGGTAAAGAAAAGAAGGAAGAGGAATTGATAAAAGAAGAGTGCAAGTGGAATTGATAAAGGAAAGGAGGAAGAGGAATTAATAAATTTGAGGAAGAGGAGGAATTGATAAAGGAAAGGAGGAAGAGGAATTGATAAAGAAAGGGAGGAATGGGGCATGTGTATTTAAAGAAATATTCGAGGAAGATTCGATGGAGGGATGAAACTTTGAATTTGATATTCTTCTAACGAAATGGATTTTGTCCATTTATAAAAATTTGAAAATTTACAACGAAATCTAATTTACAACGAATTCTATTGGTATTGTCTTCTATTGGTAAAGAAAAGAAAGAAGAGGAATTGATAAAAAAAGGGTGGAAGTGGAATTGATAAAAGAAAAGAGGAACAGGAATTGATAAAGGAAGAGGAATTGATAAAGGAAGGGAGGAATGGGGCATGTTATTATAAATTGCATCAACATATCACATTGTATATGCAACAAAGTTATAGAGTTCGCCAGAAGAATTTGCAATTCGTTAAGTAGGTGTATACCTTTAAAGAAATATTCGAGGAAGACTCGATGGAGGGATGAAACTTTGAATTTGATATTCTTCTAACGAAATGGATTCTGTCCATTTATAAAGATTTGAAAATTTACAACGAAAATCCTTCTATTGTCTCTTTTTTTTTCTAATACATGGAGACATTTCATACATTTCTCTGTATCCAATTTTTCATAATTTCGAACGATTATCGAATTGAAAAAGAAAGAAAACTCATATACATATATTATATATTTCCAAAATAAGTTCCATCGTGGAAAATAATAAAGGGATGCACGATCCGTTATACACGTCACGTAAAAATGGCCAGGGTTGCACGTGAAATATCTCCTCGAGCTATATCTCAAATTCAAATCCGACATTTTTCGTACACATCTTACTCCTCACGTACTCTGAAATAAGAGCGCGAAAAAAGGAGCGCCAATCGCTCTTCACCTGGTTGTCCGCCACCCAACCGTGTGTAAAATGGTCAGGAAATTTATCGTATTTTGCGTATGCATCAACTTAGAATACAGGATTGAAAAAGAGAGGATTAAGGTTTGAAACGGGTAAAATATTCCGTGAAAATATCTGCTGTGGCCAAGGAAATTGGAAATTTCGAATCGAAAGTTCATCTCTTTAGAAACCTCGAGACCTGCACGAATACAAAAATTTCGATAGGAATCGACGAGCGAATATGCTCGATGCTTCGTTTATGAAAGATTCGATTGAGAAAAATTCGATAGTAGTAATAGGAGAAGCGGAAGAAGGAGAGAAGGGACAAGGCGAGCGAGAGCCGGGACGTAAAATTGAGCGATAATTGCGCGTACCTCTCGTGCGTGTGTACAAACATTTGATAATTTTAATAGCCATAACTCTTGGAAGGAACAACAAACATCGAGGCGAGAGAGCGTTCTCGAGAGCCTCTAATATACGTACAATAAAAATATAACGATCCTGTTTTCCATTGAAATTCTCAATACCGGCTCGAGAGACCTTGCCAGAGATCCCATAATACCGATTTGTTTGAGACCAAAGCACGAATGTTTGGACAGTATCATATTCAATGATACACAATGTGTAACATAATTCGCGATTAATCCGAGAAAATTGTTTTCACGTGTTAAAACAAACCACGCGCGCGCCCGCGCGCACGAAACACTCTCAGCCACGACGTTTGAAAAATAGGCTGAAACCAATAATATTTTCTCAATCCCTGCGTTGCGTAAAAATCGCAAGGAGATGGGAACAGAGAATATGGAAAATAACGCAACAACGCTCGCGATGAAAATCTCAAGAACTCGTTTCCCTCGTTCGAACTGAAACCGGGTCAATTTTTTATCCACGCCACTTTATACGTCAACTTTTTATATTTACGATCAACGGCGATCCGTCACAATATATTACACGACCTATCGTATCTCTCACATTTTCCTCCTCCGTGTACGATCTTCAAAGATGGAATGTCACAAAGATAAAGAAAGAAATAGAAATACCGTCACTAACTAAATCCAAATCAACTTAATCGAGAATCAACTCGTTCCAAACACTATCTTCCATCTATTCCAAACCAACATATATAACACTGTATGCACCGTAACACTGAATGAAACGCTCACTTCTACCGAAACGGAATCGATAATTGAAAACGTTTTCGAATCAGGTGGACGCTTCATCTGTAGCGATAGCCGGTAAACTCCAACGATACTAGCGATGACGCAGCTAGTGGCGTGATGCCAAACCCACTTTTGAACTTTTAACTTCTTTCGCGAGGAATACCTTTCGATTCGAGGCGAAGGAGAGATAGAGAGAGGCGAGTCGTCTCTTTCTACGGAATCGTAAACGTTTCGGAATTCTTTTCTAAAAACTATCCCGCCGATATCCACCACGTGGCGCGACCAAACGGCTTGGAATCGTGATGTCATCAATTTCGAGGCGATGACTCAGTCGCGATCCATCCCTCCCTCCTCGTTTTATACAGTGGTAGAAAATAACAGGCGTCCATTTATTCGCTTCTTTTTCCGCTGAATACGCCGATTCGATCGAAGAGCGATTGACCGGATCTCAGAGAGATGGAAAGGAAAATGGAAAAGTGTGAGGAGGTGGAAGAGGGCGTTCATTTGAATGGGGTGGGTCATCATCGATATTGTGTTTGGGGTTAGGCACAAGGATGTAGGCGGAGGACGTGACACAATTGCGAAAGAGGGAACAACTATTCGCCGTGGCTCCTGGGACGAGTAAGTTAAACGTTTGTATAGCGTTGACCGAAATTAACGTAATCACCTTTGGGGTTGACAAATTACGCTAATTGGAAATTGGAACAGGGGAAATTGTCGTCACCCTTTTCAACTTATATACATTTATGAAGGTACGAAGTCATGAACGAGTCATTTACTTGTCCATCGGCTGCAAAAATAAAATGCATTTTAAAACTGGAATTTTTCTAAAAATATAATATAAAAATGTAAACGTTCTTATTAACTCTCTTCTCTTTCACTCACCTGCTTATCTCGAGTAAAAATAACATCTTAATCGTTGTTCGTGTGTTATCCAATTATCAACGTTTCACCAATTTACACTACATCGTTTTTTATCTTTTCTTATTTAATTTTCCGTTACGTAAGGTACACAAGGCGTTTAATTTAAAGGAGAAGAAAAAAAAAGAGACGCTAATAATTGCACACACACACACACATATCTATTCTTCTTTCGAGCAAGGACAACAAGTGTAACAGAAATTCAACCATCATCTTTTTCGAATCTTCGTGTACACACAGTTGCGACTCGTGTTTCCAGTTCGAACACGTGTAGCGAACGAGCTCGAAGCCTCGGCCGAAATCGAAGAAGTTAATCGAATCCTGTCCGAAGATATATCGCGATATTTGGAGAGACGTGGCTCGGCAAACAAACATCGTACAACAGAGGCGCGCGCGGTTTTAATGGACGATTCATCAGATCGGTGGACGGCTAGGTGTGCGAGATATAATAACATAGCGTGTTTGCTTTTCGAGAAATGCACGCATCGGACTTAATTATCCGGCGTTTCCATCTGGGGCCGAAGAAAGTAATGCCCCTTTGTACGACTCGAAACTCGAACACTACATCTTTTGTCGCATCTCTGGCGTATAGCAGCCGGTGTAAATTCAATACGGCCGCGTTCTTGCCTCCCCCATTTCTCTCGCCCCGTCGTCGTTCCGTCGATCTTTAACAAAGGCCGCCTGCCTCTCTTTATCTCTCCCTTTTCTCTCTCTCTCTCTCTCTCTCCTTTCTTTCTCGCCTTAAACGACAGGGGAGGGAGGAATCGTGATAAGAATATAGGTAATCTCCCCTCGACCCGTTCCTTTTGTTCCGTTCGAAACGGTATTTCGTTGCCTCGGGAACAACGGTGTCCACCGCTGGACGGATACGCTAATGGAATCTCCGTGGAGGAAATCGTTTAATAAAGTTCTTTGGGACCAGGATTTTAGGAACGATTGATAAATAGAGGATGATCCAAATATATATACATATCGAGAAAGTGGTGTAATCAGAAAGATGGACGATTAGAGTGAAAGATACAAGAAGAAGACTCGGGTCAAAGGAAGAATGGAGACTTTAATGAAAGTCTCTCTGGTTTGAATACTGGGCAAGATTAAGGGATACGTGTACTCTTTTATCTCCTCGTCTCGATCGATATATCCGAGAAAGAGAAATCTCGTTTCGTTTCTGGAATAAACAATCTCGAAGATCGTACAACGAGAGGATGAAACAATGATCGTTGACGCGGTTGTTGAAGCTGCGATTCGAGTAACTCGTACGAGTATGAAATTCACAAGTTATACCGTCTAAGGTCGGCGAGAGTCTGGATTAGATGGCAGACCATTCGGGATTGTTGGGATTAGGTGGCACGATTCGAGAGCGTTGGAAATTCGAGGCTGGAAATCGGTAAAGTCGCGTTGTCCGGTTAAATTGAATTTCAACCCTTGTTAAATTCTATTTATAAGGGATTAAAATTGTCCGCGCTATTCACGATTCCGTGGAAGAAATACGGAGATCGAGATGAAATATCGGCGGAAACGCTTCAAGGAACGAATTCGAATGCCGCACATGGAGAGACTTCTCTCTGAGAAAGAATTCGCACGAGCGCCGCTACGCTGTGAAACGACACGGTTTACGATACGAAGAAAGGAGATCCACGAAGAAGAGGAAACGGAAAAAACATTGCTCCGTTCCATTCCTAGAGTTTATTTCCGCTCTCCTGTTCTTATTCTTTGTACAAATGATCCAAGAATTAATCCTCTTGAAGAGCAAGAGCCGATGAATTAAATAAGACGTTGAGTTTTTCGATCGATCCCCTCCGGCGAGCCTTTTCTTATTATTAGAAAATGTTGATTCCCGGAATTTCGATCATCCATTCGAGCGTGAAAAAGTGATGAAGCGTCACGATTACCACGTTCAATTTGCCCAAGCGACGCGGTCACGCGGGGAGGGAAGCCATTCCGCTCGCGTATCGAGGAGGCACGCCGGCGTTGCGTCCGGAATATCCGTGGAAACTTATGCGCGTATTTCCCTCGAGCACGATGTTCCCGTTGTATATGTATGTGTGTATGCAATCGACGTGGTGCATGAATGTAGTACAGTACTGGCGGAAGAAGCGACGAGAGAGCCGGGCTGGAAGCGATGTAATAAGCGTGACACGTTTGCGCGACTGGCGAGACGGCGAATTGAAAGGACAAATTGAAAGCCGACCAGATACGTCTCCCCTCCCGTCGCGCGTGTTGTCAAACAATCGCTGCTGCGCCGTTCGATTAGAACTCGAACGCGACTCGGCTCGAGTCGGTTTCGTTGTCTACCTGCGCTTTCCTCTTTCCTTCTTTCTTTCTTTCCGCTTCTATTATGAGTGAGCACGCGCGGAAAATGGAGGAGGGAAGGAGGGGCAGGGGAGAGGCTTTCAAGACGAAGGTTATCTCCGCCGCGTTCTCTTTTTTATTTCTCGAGGGAAATTTGTAGGGTAGGGAGAAAGCGGAGAAGAAATTTGCCATCGCGACCGTTTGGCTGAGTTGCAACTTTTCGAAAAAGGAGAGAGAAGATTAGAGTTTTCATAATTTTCATAATTGGCGAGCATAAACATCTGCGTCACTCGACAATGGAGAGAGAAGGAGGGGATTGTCGAATAAGATCGGTTGCAAGATGAAGGAAAATAAAAAAACGTTTCGAGGAAAAGAGATACGAGGAAGATTTCTTTTCTTTCTTCGAGATGAATATCTTCGAGATATTCGTTCCTTTCTTCGTGATCCGACGGGGAAGGATCTCTTCTGTGACTGACCTACCTCGTCGTGGCCGACGTTCTCTCGTATTTTTCTCGCCTAGATATAAATATCGGCGACAAATTACCCCGAGACGTCGAGACGCGGTTCTGTCCGAGGGGCCGGCTATTAGGAGGAAACATCCAAGAATAATTTTAACACTCTCGATCTCTCGAACGTAATATAATAACGTATAACATTCTGTCATTCTGTCAAAACGAAAGGATATGCTCGGAGTAACGCGACAATTATGCGGGTGCGTCGTTTAATTAAACGAAAAGGAGTCCATTGGAGAAAATTGGACCAGCTTTTAAGAAATCTCTCGCAATGACCGATCTCGAGGATGGTAAAAAAAAAAAAAAAGTAATCGGTGCACGAAAGATCTTGCACGCTTCCTCCCTCATTTCTATTCCGCGCCACGCGGTGCCACGAGTTTGACCTACCTCACGTACCTCACCTTCGGCTTTCCTTCATCTTCCTCTCCGTCCCGATATAAACGCAACTGGTAGGTTAACTTTGGAAAAGGAGACAGAGCATCAAAGGCATACAGACAGATCCGCGAAGAAAAGCGCGACAACTGGATGCCTCGTAATTTCTCCGAAGTCTTTAATCATCTAGGTTGCCGTCTCGAAAACGAGTACGTCTCGCGCGTCTCGATGAAAGGGAAGGATGATCGGGGATTGATTTGAGAGAAGAAAGATCCAAGAAGCTGGAGGATAAATCAGCGGACTTCATAAATCGATCGAGCAGTTATCGATTAAAGTGTCCGCGCTCGGCCCGCTTCCTCGACGAACGTTTGAAACGACACTTAACAAGCCGAGTGGTTTCGAACAACGTTGGTTCAAACAACCGACGCGAGAGAGAGTATAGCGCGAGAAGCAAAGGGGAAGGAAGAAAGAGAGGATTCAACCGCGATCCGTCATATTTATTAACAAGGCGGCCAGCCAGCTTGTTTTCACAAGCTGGAGGCACAACGGCTTCTTTGAGCTTCCTCGATTCTGGCAGCAACGCTCGAATTTCGAAACAAAGAAGAAATTAAATCGATCGCTCGAGAATGCCTCGAATGGCCGATTATTTTTAACTCGATATCCTCTTGCGCCACCAGTTTTTCCTTCCAAACTCCCGGCTGGAGTCATGCAAATGCGACCACCGAAGCCAAGTTTCGAAAGGGTGGAGGCGCGGGACCGAAAGCTGCGGTGTCCTTTAATTCCATCCAGGGAAACTTCCATCAAGACTCCCCTTGTGTGCGCGGGGGAGGAAATTCGAAAGCGGGCACCGGCTTTATTTCGTCGAGAGCGAAGGAAATAACAGTCATTAAAGAACAAAATACGATTCTCGATGTATCATCGTGGTTCAAGCAGAGAAATATCGTTCGAAAAAGCTCGAAAAAAATTTGTTTCTTACATCTCTCCCTTTCCTAATTTTATCCTTCGATGCATCGAATATTCGAATATTCGATCCCCTTTAATCTCCCCCTTGCAAATCCTCGTTTTTGACCCGACTCGCGCGCGCGTCATTCGTTTCAAAAATGTTCACCTCTTCGTAGAAGGAAAAAAGAGGCGAGAGAAAAGAAAAGCTTCGTCGCGTTGCTCATTACCATTTAAAACAGAGGGTGCACCGTCGATTTAACCCGTGCACCCTGAAATCGGAGCCGTGGAATTTTCTCCTCGTTGTCCTAACCAGTCGGTCGACGTAACGAAGGTGGGCGCCTTCTAAACTTTTGGAAAGAGAGAGAGAGAGAGAGAGAGAGAAAAGCCAAGCTCGCCGACCACCGGCAAAACCATCGTCTTTATCCCGGTTTCCCCTAATTCCATCGAGAGCCCTGCGGGGGAGGAGAAGGAGATCGTTTCGTATAGACGAGTGCGCCGGCTGACCTTAATCGTCGCCCGCTGCACACGTTGCGAGAAGAAGTCGATTTCCAACGGCTGGTTAGCACCGGTGCCACGGAAACGCGATAAAGGATCCTTTGAACTTGTACAGAGGCGTAATACGGGTTTCTGTCGATCCAAGTGATTACCAGAGCTACGATATGCTTCTTGCACGGATGGAATTCGCCGGACCGGAAATTTTAGAATTTTTCCTTTCTCCCGTTCCTCGCATTCTCTCCCCTTTCCAACTTTCTCGGATGATTCTTTCGAAAAAATTTGTACAAGTTCCAATTTTCATTCTCTGGAGAGAGATAATTCAGAGGGAAGCTGCATCTGATACGATGATGGATTATTCAGTTTTCGAATAGAGATCATTTCGAGAGGAAAAATCGATGATACTCCCTTCATCCTCCAGGGATCAATATTTAACGCTTTAATCGAAGAAATCGCGTTGCAGAGATTTCTGTGTACATCGTTCGGGATGCATCATTCATATCCAATTTAATCCAACTGCAACAACGGCACAACTTTTAAATCTGTGATGCGGGCGCGTGACTCGAATTGGCCACGAACGCTCGCACACTTTGCAACTTGTTTACAATACAGGTCTTGACGAGTGTGCGGCGATTGTGATCACGTTCGCGCTTTATATCGTGGCCCGAGCACGCGGATTTACAGCCAAGTAAGACGATAGTAGTAATGGCAGTTTCGTTTCTTTGCCAACGATAAAGTTCCAAAAGATTGAATCCCGGTCGAAAGATATATAAACAATTCATAGTACGTAAATCGATATACGTCATATATATACAATTCTCAAAACAAGCGTAATTCGACACCACTGGGAAGAAAATATATTGGGTTGGCAACTAAGTAATTGCGGATTTCAGTTGAAGTTGATGACGACCTAATCAAAGCAATAATCGATTCGGATCGTCACAGTACAACTCGTGAGATTGCAGAGAAGCTTCATGTATCGCATACATGCATTGAAAACCACTTAAAACAACTTGGCTATGTTCAAAAACTCGATACATGGGTTCCTCACGAACTGAAAGAAAAGCATTTAACGCAACGCATTAACAGCTGCGATTTGCTAAAGAAACGTAATGAAAATGATCCATTTTTAAAACGACCGATAACTGGCGATGAAAAATGGGTTGTTTACAACAATATCAAGCGGAAAAGATGGTGGAGCAGGCCACCAGCTCAAACAACATAAAAAGCTGGTATTCATCGAAAGAAGATTTTGTTATCAGTTTGGTGGGATTACAAAGGAATTGTCTATTTTGAACTCTTACCACCCAACCGAACGATCAATTCTGTTGTCTACATTGAACAACTAACGAAATTAAGCAATGCAGTTGAAGAAAAGCGGCCTGAATTGACAAATCGAAAAGGTGTTGCATTCCATCGTGACAATGCAAGGCCACACACATCTTTGGTCACTCGGCAAAAATTATTGGAGCTTGGTTGGGATGTTTTGCCACATCCACCATATAGTCCTGACCTTGCACCATCTGATTACTTTTTCTTTCGATCTTTACAAAACTCGTTGAATGGTAAAAATTTCAATAATGATGACGATATCAAATACCTGATTCAGTTTTTTGCTAATAAAAACTACAAGTTTTATGAACGTGGGATTATGATGCTGCCTGAAAGATGGCAAAAGGTCATTGATCAAAATGGACAACACATTACAGAATAAAGTTATTTAGTTCCATGAAAAAATTGTCTTTGATTTTCTAAAAAAAATCCGCAATTACTTAGTTGCCAACCCAATGTATATTTCCATTCGATCGTTCACAAACTTTTCCCTTTTTAGCTCCATTGAAAAAGTTTCAATAATACACCGTTTCGATAAAAATGTCGCAATCTCGAGAAAAACCCCTAATTATCACGAGTGTATCTATAAAGCCATTCAAAGATTCTCGAAGAAACTTGGAATGAGATGCAGGGGAAGGGACGAAACCAGCCCTTACCATCCGTTTGGAACTGGTGGATCGTCTCGAAGTTAAATAGAATAACGAGAAGAATACCGACGGAGGAAAACGTTGCCCTATTACTCCTATCTTGGCGTTCGTTTCTTCGGCTAACAATGCTCACTCCAGAACGACTAGCTTTCTGGTATATAACGATAATAGAGGTTGTCGTGCTCGCTATTGATACGCGTACACCGAAGCTTATCTGAAAGTGGTTACGTATTTCAGGGCTGACATTAGCTACCTTATCGCGAATAGGACCGGTCTATCGAGTCTTACCTCGACGCGCTAAATACAACTCTCTCTCTCTGTCTCTCGCCCATTCGTTCTTAGCACAAAAGTTGTCGCTCGATTGAATCGATTCTAATAAACGAGGGGGGTCGCTTTTAGATCCAATAATTTTAATAAAGACTCGTGCTCCAAGAGGAGGAGGAGAAGGGATTAGCGCGAGTTGGTCTAGTTTACAGGAATGGTATTTGATCGTTGCAACAAGTTGGAAAAAAATCAATATTTGTTCAAACTGGGGAGACCGCCTGAGTTTTTCCGCGATTAAAATGCGTCATCTGGAAATACACAACCCGTGAAGAGATATGTACACGTACGTGAGAAAGAATCTAATAACCTGTGGAAAATTGCGCGAGTCGAAATATACGTCGTAAACGTCAATGTCTCTCTCTCTCGGTTCGCAAATCGTGAGAACTATTTTACGAGCCGTTATCACGAGATTAGTTGGTTGAGCCTCGGTTGAACGGAAAATTTTAACTCGAAGCGAAGCCTCGAGCCAAGAATATATACATATATATTCTCTTCAAAGTGGGCGGCGAAATTTATTAATCGCGAAAGACCAATTAACGTCTAACGTTGGAAAAGTTAAGGCTTGCATAACGATCACGGGTGACAATGATCCTCAACAAGTTGCTGCGAGCGCAGGAAATAAACTCATCGAGAGCCTGGATCCACGAAACGACTAGGGCGTACGTCGTTTGCGGTGTACACGCGCAACGAAACAACTAGGAGCAGCAACTAGGAAGCGTGTCGGTGGGTTTAACGTTGGATAGATCCGTGGAAAGGTCCTTATCCTAAATCCGGATTCCAAACTCATCCGACCTAATCCGCGCGGTTCGAGTGCTCGTTGCAAACCGCTTCGACGATATTTGCGACAAAATATCGATTGTCAAATCGACTCGAAAAAGAGAGAGAGAGAGATTACGTTGTTATCTTTCTTGTATGAAACGAAATATAAATCCATCGCGATATTTTCGAAAACGTTGGAAAAAGTTTCGGATAAGAAACTCTCGATATTATGTCACAGAGAAGTATTATCCGTCTTCTCGATGGCTTCTTCTCTGGGTGTTGCGCGTAATCATGTCGAAGATTATACTCGAAGAGGGAGAGGAGGCGGTCCGATTTTCATGGAAATTTCTTCCTTTTCGAGAAGAGTTGGCGGATAATTACCGAGCGAGAGGGCAGCCTCCATCGATAAGGAGATGTGACTGCGCGTCATCCCGTAGATGAAACTTTGCAAGAAGGCGGAGGAGGGATAGGAGGAGAGAAACGCATTGTTCCAAGAAAGAAGAGGGGGGAATCGAATCTGCATCGATTTCCCGTTAATCCCTTTTTATCGAGAAGAGGAGAGCTCTCGCTCCTTCGACGAAGAGACTCGTCTACCTTGCAAAGAATTTTGCAAAGAATTTTCGTCACGCGCGTATATTGTAATCGTTGCATATCGTTGCTGCATATATAGATCGAGGAAACGAACGGGATTAATCTTGGATCCTTTAAACGGACGCGATTTCGCCGAGGCTTTCTCGTTATTAGCCCCGAGCGCTTGTGTCCGGAATTAATTACACGGTGTTCGTAAATCCAAGCGGAGTGGCGCGTAATATATTCATACTTTCGTCAACAGAGGCCGGAGTTACGGGGCAAAAAGTGAGCGCGGAGACAAAGAGCGTCGGGCCTTTTGAATTACTCGCAAGACGTGCAGCCCGCGAGAACTCGTCGGCGACGAACTTTTACCGTGTACCAAGCTGTTCGAAAAGAACCCGGCCTCGCCGGAGGGAAAAGGTATTACCGGATTATTTGCCAGAGGAACAAGCTATCCAACTTCCTCGTGTTCCGTATTACGTCGTCTCAACGTGAGACTGAGAGAGAGAGACGCGACATTCTCCTCGCCGCCACCTTGGCTCCCCGAATAATTTCACTTCACGAGCGAGTATATCCGACTCGAACGAGATCCAACAGAGAGAAGAAACATTCTGAATCGTTACTGCATCGATTTTGCTGCGCCTAACTGTTCGACGTATAATAAGTATTTAACGGAGAGGATTCATCGACTTAAATAGATTTTGACTCATTGATCGCTCGCGTTCGCAAGTGTTTTTCAAGAATGCGATTTCCGTTCCGGTTTTCTTACGAAATATTCCTTTTTTTTTTTACAGGAATTCAAATTTGTCAAGTAAATTTGTCCATGCTCGTTTCAACGCCTCGAGAAACTTTTCGTAAAAGAGAGAGAGAGAGAGAGAGAGAGTACGTTTAAACGTACAAGTTGCGGAAATGTTTTTTATATCGTTGGAACAAATTTTTATTCAATATGTCGACCGTTCAAATTTTTCTCGACTCGTTGGATTCGAAGGATGGGCGTATATCTACGAATCGTTACACGTACACGTAGATCGATCACGAATCGCGAACCACCTGGCGTCAAATATACGCGTGACTTCATCGACATCCAGCCACGTACGTCAAAAAATAGTTATGCAGTCAGAGAAGAGGGCCCTCGACAGCCATACGTACGCGAGAATACGTGAAAACTGGCGTGGCATACTGGTTCAAGGCTAACACGAGCCATCCATCGCACAACGTAGCGTATATCCGCGAATAAGAGCGTCGAGTGGTGTCCATATATCTCGCGGCCCGAGGCTAACCGGAGCGGATAAAGCTGGAAATGCATCAAAGAATTCGCCGAGCCCTTGGCCGCAACGTTTTGTCGAGGATCCCATCCATCCACAACCACAGTTTCTCGAATCTTATCGCCTGCCCTCTTCCTCTCTCTCTCTCTTTTTCTTTTATCGAATCGATCGATGATCGAATCTTCGTTTACTCCACGAGATATCGAGAAGATTTGACGCGAGCATAAGATTCCTGGATTCGCCAAGTGGCAACGTACGTATTACTCCCGAGGCTGCGTTAAAATATTCAAATCGTAGTCAGGTTACTGCATATTCAGGGCATGCTTGAAATGAATTTATCAAGCGTCTCGCGTTGAAAGATTAAACGTTGGCCGGGAGGGGCGTGCAATAATTGAAGCGCAGGTGATAGGCCGGCAACGACGAACCTTGCTTGATAACTCTGCGATTCTTACAATTAGTCTTCTCGAAATGTTCAATAATATTCGAAAAATATTTTCAAAGGCGATATCCTTTTATTCGCAGATGAATTGTCAAACTTGGGAATTAATTTCTTTCTTTTTTTCTTTCTCATATTTTCACAAGATTCCCGATGCATGCTTTACGTTATACCTACATCGATTTATCAATTTCGACGGGATATTCTACGACGGAGATAAATCTGACAGAGTTGCTTTCGAAATTTTTACATATCCTTTTTAAACAGATTCCTTTCATTTATCTGAAAATGATGTATTTCAAAGTAAATTCATCGATGATCCCACGAGACGTCGAAGGGACGCGTATCAAAAGAAAGGAAAAATCAAAGAAAGCAAACGGCAGCTCGGATTTTTCGAACCGACTCCCTAACGAGCGAAAAAATCATTCAGATGCGTGACGTTTCAGCTATACGGAACATTTATATATATATATATATATTCCAGCTCAAAGGAAAATATATTTCCATCGTCGATACGTTTCCCATCAACGTCAAACCGTATGGAACTCGAAAGGTCGCTTGTCCATTCAACGAAAAATGGAATAAGATTTTTGAAAAATGTCGCCTCCTGCGCTTCCTTCTATACCAGTACAGTATATTGTCGAGAAAAACCGTCGAGGAGGAGTAGCATCTTCCCAGAGAAAGATTCCAATCCTTTGCTTCGAACGCATCTAACGAATATTCATCGATATCTTTAGATTAGTCTCAATCTATTTCCCTAAAATTTTCGAGGATTATTACTTTCATATATTGGCTCTCAATGCAGAAATTCCATTAACCAGAAAAATACTCTCTTTACATTCGAATGGAGAATTATCCAATAGTCAACAAGCAAGCGGATGATGCAAGCTTCGATGATTTTATTTAAAAAAAATAAAAGTCCAACGGTACCTAATATACCCTTTTTCACTTTTATTCGCAAGAATTTCACAGTTTCCTCTAATGAGAAACACTCTTCAAAGTTTTATTCTCAAATAGAGAGCGTCCATTAATAGCGAGAAATCATTTCTCGACTAGAGAATTCTTTTCCAAAATGAAGTAACCGAGCACGTTTCATTTCATTTCAACTTTCGATACTTTACCTATCCAAATATCCGTCATTTCCTCCGAGTTTTCCTACGTTCTCCTTTCAAGGGAGCGTGAAATGCTCCCGGGCTCCTGGACTAATGGACATTCACCGCGACTCTTCACGTCCGACAGCGTGGCCTCGGTGCATTCCTCGCCTCGCGCGAAACAATCTCGACTCCGAGCTCTCGAGCTCCCCGGCTTCGACGGGGGCTGAATTTATCGCGCGTCTATTTAAGAAGCCGGGCAACGTAATACCGGGTCGAAGGGGAGGAAGGAACGCGAGCGATGATGACGCACGAGCGCGTTGAGGTCGATGCCATCCGCCCGAATCCTCGCCGTATCTCTCTCCCTCCCCCCTCCCCCCGGCGTTAATGGTCGTCGGAGGCGAACGAACACCCTCCTCTCGTAATAATCTTCACCAACAGCTTTGACAAATAACAGATCGCGAATAAATCAGCGAGCCGCCGTGGCGAGCGACCTCGTCGCCTGCTGCCGCCGCCACTCCTCCTCCTCCTCCTCCTCCTTCTTCTTCTCCTCCAAGATGAAACGAGCGTTAATAAGGAGAACACTACCGCCGCGATAATACCGTGCCTCTTTCGTCGGCAAGGGAAATTTATTATTATCAACGTCGGGCTTATAATATAATCCGCATCTGGATACATAATACGATTAATCTCGCGTTAATGAGATCGTCACGGGACGTTGGACGTGGGTGGCGGTCGTTTCGATTCGGCAACTTGTACGCGTAAACGTATAGTTGCGTTACGTAACTTTGGTATTCAGAGAGAGAAAGAGAGAAAGAGAGATTTAGGGTCGGTATAGAGTTTGAAAGGTTTTTGTTTTTTTTTTCCGCAACAATTGAAACCAGTCGCCTTCGTTTCACGAAGGAAAAGTTGAAAAGCGGAGGGATCGCGCAATTTTTACATTTTATCAAATATATAACAGGGGGAACATATATACCAAGTGTACGAAGATAAGATTTTTTTTTTTACTTTTTTAGGAGCTATAAGTTTAATCGTAAATACAAACGTTACAAAACCAACCGTCTCGCGCGCGGTTACCAAAGAATACGATAGGACACGGGCGTTAATAACAGATAATGGATACGGGATATGTGGTTTCCTCGCGAACGGAATATAGAGAATACCGCGATAAAATTGTCGGGTGGAAGAGTTATCGTAAATGGAAGATCCCGAGGAATTGCACGATTGTCCGTGTGTACCGTTATTGCCTTATTGGCTTATTCGCGTAATAATCGATTGCGAAATCAAATTTTCTTCGGGCTCGATCGTTTTTTCTCTTCTTTTTCTCTCTCACTCTCTTTTTCCCCCCTTCGACCGCCATAAAGATCGAGGACGAAATTAATCACGACGTTAATTCACGACGACGGAATTGCACAACGAAGGAATCGCAAGAAGATTAATTTTTTTTTTTTTTTTAAATTACGATCAATCGAAATCGTACAAGCATCACGATCTTTCCCATTATAAAAGCGGAGCCTTTGTTTAAAGATATTTTCCGCGGGGAGGTTTAAAAACATTTGTTCCGTTATTCGTTACACAACACAATATACATGGATACATATATTTAGCCACACGCAACGCGATTCCCCTCTCACTACCTCCTCTCTCTCTCTCTCTCTCTTCAACAGCTTGTTTGTACGCCACGTGAGAGCATCTGGCCTATGAATGGCGAGTAGATTTTTCCGCGTGGGACACGCACGCGTGCCGCTAATTCAGCTAAAGTGGCTATATTCGTAGATGCTATCTAGCTCCAGAAATACAACAGCAACAACCGCGGCAGGGATTTCGCTCGAAAAATCGCTCCATGCTCGTTCGTGTGTGTGTGTATCATCGATATCGATCGATATCTGTCCGAATCCGTGCGAACGGTTAATCGACGTTAAATTCGTTGTCACAGATTTGCAATTCGACGCAAAGATTTACAATGGAAGATTCACGATCGGAGAGAGAGAGAGAGAGAGAGGCAGGTTGAAATACGCGATGCGTTTACGAATTGTGTTGTATCGCTGGAAGTGGAGGTATATATCCGTATGCAGCCGTGCGATCAACGACTCTTAAATACACGAGTGGACGAGCAATGCGGACACGAATCAACCATCGATAGATACGTGCTCCACGATAAAATTAGAAGCGAAAGGTTCTAAACCTGTGTCGTTTACCCCTTTTTTCTTGGCGTATAAGGTCGAATAATTTTTAGTGCTTCGAACTTTGTACACGAAGAAGCCAGCTGCCATATCTGATATATAATTAATTCGACGTGTAATTAATTTGAAATTAGCAAACGCAGGCTTCGAAGTAAAAGTATATATATATACGTTTGGTGAGATCGGATAAGTCGGTCCAAAAAAGATCACCATAATACGGTATTATTAAATCTACATGGATGATCCGGATGAAAAAGACAGTGGTCGCGAGAAGATCTTTCTTCTTGAATCTTTCTTTTATCGGATAAAGGATATAAAATAAAGAAAGGGATCCCCGTATATCGCTTACAATAGAAAAATCCTCGCTTTATGACACTTTGTGATGGAAATCATTGCGTCAAGTAAGACGTCCACTCTTATAAGCAAGTCTGCCGCCTTTAGACCTTTTCAGATCCTCGAAAATATTCGATCAACTAGTGATCTTAACAATTCCACTCGTTTAAAAAGAAGAATCACTTTTTGATTTATATAAAAATATCTCATATCATCTTTGTTACCACATTTTTTTCCTCCTCTTCCATTAATCGAACAGATCATCGAAGAATTGTACAAATCGTCGATCGACGACACCCACTCGATACTTTTTTTCCTTTCCACGTGTGCGTAGGTAGAAACGAGAAGAGAAAGAGGGAGGAGGGCATCGGTTGAATTGTTGAACAAGAGGAGAGCAGGAGAGAGAAAATAAGACCACGAAGGAGAAACGTCTCCTAGAAAGACGGGAGAAGAAGTTGGAGAATGTTGCATAGGGGAAGGGGAAAAGACTGACGAACGATGAGATACGGTTAAAGTGAAAGAGTTGCGCTCAAGGGTCCGCACGTTTGTGGACACGCACGATGGAATAGCAAACAGGCACAATGCGAAACTCATTGCGAGAAACTCATAGAACTCCGGCACTGGAAATTCCGGTTTCGCGAAACGAGACCGGACTGCGCGAATTCGATACAAAGAAATTTCTCTCGGTAACGGCAAAACCTCGACGATGACGACGATCCGAGACGAGAAAAAAAGATAACTTTTGAGGAACTGGTCGTTCCCTACAACTCAATAATACAAAGGACCTTGAATTCTTGAATACTCGATGACAGACTCGAGAGAAGAAGAAGAAGAAGAAGAAGAAGAACAAACCAACGTAGAAAAAATTTCTGAAAAGCAGAAATTTCGCTGGTCGACAACAACTTCGAGAAAATTCAATCGAATTAATTGGAGTTTAATAATAAATCGTAGCAACGTTGTACAGCATTGGCTCTTGAATTCTTGAATACTCGATGACAGACTCGAGAGAAGAAGAAGAAGAAGAAGAAGAAGATCGAACCAACGTAGAAAAAGTTTCTGAAAAGCAGAAATTTCGACAACAACCTCGAAAATTCAATTAAATTAATTTGAGTTTAATAATAAATCGTAGCAACATTGTACAGCATTGGTTCTTGAATTCTTGAATACTCGATGACAGACTCGAGAGAAGAAGAAGAAGAAGAAGATCAAACCAACGTAAAAAAAGTTTCTGAAAAGCAGAAATTTCGCTGGTCGACAACAACCTCGCGAAAATTCAATCGAATTAATTTTAATAATAAATCGTAACAACGTTGTACAGCATTGGCTCGAAATCTTATCGCGAGGCGAGGTACACAGACACCATGAGATATGAGACGAGTTGCTGTGGCGCCATGAGATCCGAGTCAATTACCCCAAGGTATTAGACCCAAGTTGATAGTCCTTGTTGGATCCCAGAGTCCTAGGAATATTACGTGTATCCCATCACGCTTAATTCCACCAACTCTCCTCCTACCAGACCTTAAGCACCCTAATAATCCCTAGCAATGTTCGAAATGGACAGTGTTCCTAAAATCGTTTGCACCTCGAATCTCTCCAATTGCATCAAATTTGTACCATTTTATTCACTGTACACAATGTAACTATATACTATATTCGTTAAGTCGAACGAGTTTAAGTATCGCGAATTGAAAAAAAAAAAGAAAAGATGTCTTCGTCTAATTTGGCTGGCCGGAGATTCCACGAAGAGAATGACAATTTGCGTCCAACGACGAAACCGAGAGCAATTTCGTTACAGAGACGCGGGATACGAACGCAACTCGATACACAATGTTAGCAGCAGTGGCGCCTCGCCTAGTTAGCCTCCGCCACAGTGCCCGATTCACGTACGCTTCCACGTAATCTTTCCCGCACGGGAAAAAGAGAACAGCGAGCACGCTTCGCTTGTGACAACACACGCATGGAGAAAGGGATATTTATGCGCGGACGACGTCGAAAGCTATGAAGACGTATGCGAACGTTATTACACCATAAAATGATACGCTTGTTCGCGTATAATAGCTTGTAATTGCGTAAAATTTGTACATTTTCTCGTGGCAAAATACAATTGTTACCCGTTCGAATGGCATTTCCGAGAAATCCTTGCTTCGATAGATATAAAAAAAGAAAAAGAAAGAAATATATATATATATATCCCAAGATTTAAAGGTATTTACTACTCGTCGAAAACATTCCCTTCGAGACTAAAATTTATAGCTTTATTTTGATAATCCCTAATCCTTACATTCGTTCGATCGGATCGGAATTGTAATCACGAGGCGGAAAATTGCGCTTTGAACGCGGACGAGACACCACAAGTTGGAGACGGAGATAACGAGACGTTTGTTCGTATAATAGGCCGGGAAATAGGAAATACACCGATACGTCTCGCGTTGCAAATGTTCGAACGGAACGTTTGCGACTGATCACGCGTGGCCCACGGACACGCATCGCGCGATAATGTAACGAGCTTAGACTCGACGACCCAAGAGACGCGCGAGTGATACATGATTTTGCCCGCTGCTGTCACAACACCAACGTCTCCTAAATTTCAAACCATTATATATCTTCCCAAAGGTGGTCTTTCGCTGAGAGCGGTGCTCCTCGAAACCGGCGTCTCTCCGGTCAACCGTTCACAGAATCTCTCCACCATTACGCGTCCAACCAACTTTCGGCCCGCTATGCGGAAAAATCAATATTTATGGCACGGTGTCAACCCCAAGTCCCCACCAGACTCTCATTAGCGATCTATTTCTGCGCCGGAGAATATCTCTGATTTCGGCCGCGCGATACAGTCGGCTGCGCGAAATCGAATTTTGACGAGCACAAGCGAAACCGAGTTCGAGGAAAAATGGCCAGGAGGCCATTACTAATCGATAGACGGCTACTGATAAATCATCCACGGTCAATGGAAGGCAAGTTCGTCGACATAAATGAACCGACCTTCCTCTTTTACGAGAAAGAGAGAGAGAGAGGGAGAAGCAAGGAGAAGAAATCTCTCCGGTTGGAGAGATAAAAAAGGAAGTAGCATCGAAACGGTTATTTCCTCGATCGTGTACGTACGTTTTTCCTTCCTATCCTTCCAACGACGTATAATCCAGTATCTAAGGGAGGGAAAAAAAAGAGGAACGAATATCGATTTATTCGAAGAAGAATCGCGAGGGATCTCTCCAAGGTCTCTCCTCGATGAATCAGAATTTCGAGGGGAAGGGTGTGTCCATCCCCGGCCGAGAAGAAAAAAGGAAACGCGATACGGTAGATATCACGGTCGCAACAACAATCTCCTCTCTCTCCCTCCGTAAACTCTCGATTTACGAGGATCCGCTCGTTTGGGCCGATTCACGAGAGAAAAAGGGTTCACCCACACGGCTGGTGTGTCGCGAGCACGATAGTATACACTCCCTCCCACCTCCGCCTCGAGGTGTGTAGCGAAAGACGGTGGAAGAGGAGAGGAGAGCGTGGGCGGATAGAGGGTGGGTTCTATCGATTATCGACTAGAGCCGGAAAAAGAGCACAGCTTGATGGATTCAAACACGGCCTACCACTTTTCCCGACTACTTCAAACCACACCCTACCTCGGCCACTGTTCGAGAGTCGTTAAAATGGAACGGTATCGAGTGTGTGCAGCGGGGAGAGAAGAGGAGTGGAGAGAAAAATTTCCGCGCTTCCGTGAAACTCGAATCGTAACGCGACACCGGGCCACGCGGCCCGTTCTTATTACGTTCCGTAGCGCCTCAAATTTTACCCTCACGCGCCTCTCCGCGAGACGTATTTTTTTCCTTCTTCTTCTTTTTTTTCCTTTTTATTATTATTTCCCTCGAAGGAAAAGCATTCCACGACAGCGCAAACTTCGGAAGGAGATCGATCGGCGGAAACTATATCCCCGCCCTTCCTCTCCCCTCCTCTGTTGCTCGACGAGCCAATAATCCTTCGAATCGACCGAAGCCGAGGAATCTTGCCGCACGTAATCGTATCCAAACGCTACGCGTCCAACCGGTGGGATTTTGATCGAAATCGGGTGGAGGAGGGGAAACGAGGAATTAATGAGAATGCATCTCGGTTTACTTTTAATCGATTTCACACGCCGCGTATTATTACATCGGGAAGCCGGTATCGGCCAGAGACACGCGCGTCCAATCCGTTCCATCTCGCGTATCAATTACGATCGATCGGGAACGATTCCTCGGTTAATTCGAATCCGGCTGAGAGGAGGAGGAGGATGATGATCGGCTCCATTCGATCGACTCTCTCCCTCGGATTCGAGATGATCCATCCATCTCTGGTGCTTCTGTATCACACGTCTCGCGGCGGTGGAACGATTCGCGTGACCGATCGTAATTGAATCTTATCGCTGGAAGACGCGTGCCGACGCGTGTCGTGCGCGCATTATAATAATCGGGCGACGCGATAATTAGGCGCGATCCAAATTCCAACGCACGAGGGGGGAGGGAGGAGTAACGAGGCGACGTTATCCGTCGCGTTTCCGGTTGGAAAAACGGCGAGCCGCGTGGAAATTCATTATCGGCCGTGCAATAAATTTGCACGCGTCAGAAGGCAGAAACCTCGTTCCTCGGTTTTCATTAATCCGAGGGAGGGGGAGAGGTTCTCGTTTATCCCATCTCCGCAACAATTTATCGCGGATGTTTCGCGATGAGCGAACGGGTTCTAAAATAACGGGCAAGCCAAGCCTTCTCTAATTATCTCTTCCTTACCTACGAGAGGAGAAGTCCGTGAACGCGCGCCGACTTCTCCACTCGAGAAACGTCTCGATAATCCATGCGCGGTTCGTGCGCGCGGATATTCGTGTGGGCGGATACGTGTGTACGTGTCGAAAAGGATGATCCATCTTGATCGCACACGGCATACGCGGCATACGTCCGTATATTCGAAATTATACCACGTACGTATAACTACTTGAGCTGATTTCGAAATTGGCATTTCGACTTGGAACGATATATTACGGGCTAAGTGAAACGTTAAGATGACTAATAAGTTTGTTGAAAATATACGGGTATCTAATTTTATTACAATATGTGATACGCGTATAATTTTAAATATAATTTAGAATATATTGTTTATCCCCGTTTTCATTATCTAACAATTGGCTTGGAAATTATAACTTTTGAATATTTGCAAAATACCAAAATATATCGTTCCAATTCAAATCAATTCAAATATAGAATATAAGAATTTCCTTTCGTTAGATGTATTAGTATTCTGTACTTTGGGATACAGATATTTTTTTATCGATAAAGTTAATCGATCTCCCTCTTTGATTCGCCTTCACCATTTTGTTCGACGAATTGGCAAGAAAGAATATGATATATGTAAAAACGAGAGATACATTGATATCATTATCAATTTAAAATTATCGTGATCAATATAGAAGAAAGAAAGAAAAAAAAAATCAAAACTAGAAGAAAATTAAATTTTTCACTCGATTAATCGCACTCGAATGCTCGCGAAAGAGTATCGAATTACACTGTCGCGATCTTCCCTTCTCGTCGAGTGGAAATAATGCATTATCAATTATAGTATCTCATATTCTGCTATTTACAAAGGCACTATTATAGGTAGCAAGGCCGTGAAATCGGTCAGGCGTTTACCCGCGTTTCTAGGGCCGAAACGCGTAACTTGAGACATATTAGGGAGGATAAGAAGCCTCGATTCGAAATTTTTTTTAAAAAAACCATATACGAAGCTTCTGTCCAATCCGTCAACCTGTTCGCCAAGTTTTTTTTTTTCCCCTCTCTTTTCCAGAAACAACAAAATTCTTTTTTATGGGCCAACGGTGCATAAATTTTACGGATTTTATTATTAGGTAGAAACGTATTTTTTTCGCCATGTTCTTTTGCGTAACAAAAAAAAAAAAACATGTAACGCGCCAAGATCCGAGAGAGATTTTTCTTTCCGGATAAATAGTGTACGCAACGATGAAAACGTGAGAAGGTTAATAAAAAAAAAAGATTACGTAATTGTAAATATAATACGCGTTTTCATAAATAATGCGTATGAATAATTACCGGCCGACCGACGATTATGAAAAAAGAGAGAAGAAATTCATAAAAATTCAACAGTGATTTATTAAAGTGTAATATAAATTAACGCTTCGATTTAATCGCAACATCGCGTATTTTGTATACATTTTTCTATTATTAATTCGAATAATCATATAATTCTCCTAAGATACAAATACGCAAGAATACGTTCTTTAAAAAAAAAAAAAACAAAAAAAAAAGGTGATCGCGTTATAAGTTTCGCTTCTAAGAGAGAAAAGAAACTCGACCATCAGGAAGTATCTTTATAAGTGGAAAACAAGTGGGAATAAAGGAAGCAGAAGAGCCTAACGTCGAAGGAAGACGTCGTTCCCTTCTCCTTTTCCTATCTGCCCCGAACATTCTTAAAGTGTTCCCGAAGTCCGTCCTCGAAACTTCGATTCTTTCAAAGTCCGCGAGAGAAGAATACTTTCTCTCTTCCTCTCTCCTTCATGCGCCTTTTTAAATCGCAATCGACCTCGACAGTCGCGATTTTCAGCGAAAAACTCGCAAACCGTATACGAAACCATTTTCCAATTCCATCTTCCTTCCAGGAAGAAAGAAATTATTCCCTCGACATGTTAAATCTCGAATCTCGCGATAAGTTCCTCCTTTCTTTCTATTCCAAAGGGGGAGGGAGAGAATTTTAAAGAGAGAGAGAACAGCGAGTCTTCTGGATTTCACCACGATGGAAAATTGCGCAAAGATCGGGCCAAACGGAAACACCAAACGCGAGGAGAGGCGGTTAAACGCAAGCCAAGCTCGGTAACGGTTCATATAGTCGGGCACTATATAAGTTTCTCGATCGTGCTCGAGCAACTCTAGAACGAGCATTGAAACGGGCCGATAAGGTTACAACTGTAACCGGATCGCGTTCGTGGATTTCTATTTAAATTATGGAAAATGTTTCCCCTCCGTCTGGAGCTGGTTAAAAAGAGACAAGAACGACGCGGGGGGAAAAAATTAGAATACGAAACTTTTGGAAACGCGGCAACATAATGCTAAACCAAGAAAAGGGGTAATTCAATTTTTGATACTGAAAGTTACTTCGTTATCTCGTTTCCCTTTATCTTTCCAGTTTTATTACGTATTATCTAATCGACGCCGTTTAATTATCTCGTGAAAAAGGAAAAAAAGGAAAGAAAGAAACGTAACTGAAAGATTTTTCTCGTACGATGAACTCGAACTCGAGACAAATTAAACAACGCGTCGTAATCTTGATTCGCGCTCGATAACGATGATATGATATTCCTACACGATCCTCGTACGTGGCAGTAGTGAAGAAGTGGATTCCGTTAACGACATTTGCTTTTTATTATCTCTTCATATTCGTATTATATTTACATTGGCTCCCACTCGAACAAAGGAAATAAATAAACAGAGACGAATGCCTCTCGTAAATCACGTTAATCTCCGAGTGAATTGAACTTCGAGAAACCGCGTTGCCGGCAGATTAAGAGAAATGCCAACGTCAACACGGTTTGTACAATGAACGTACAACGTTCTAGCTACGCTGCTTCTTTCGCGGACCGATCTTCATCAACGATATTCGACGGCGAAAGCGTAATTGAAATCACACAAGAAGAAAACTTCGAGATATTTATCTTTCGAAGGTCATCCGAGGAAGGAATCTAACGAAGAAAGACAGGCTTCGATCCCCCACGCTGAATCTCGAGAGAATTGTTTCCCTTTCCCACCATTTTAGGGGGGCAGATTTTTAAAACGACGCTGGATAATAAATTGAAAAATAATCAGAGAGGATACGTTAAAAATCGAGGTTTTAAGGGCAGAGTACGGATAAACGCAGTAATTGCAACGGCGATAACGTTCGAATATATTCGCAGAAATTTTTAACAGCGCTCGTATTTACCCTCTCTCTCCGACTTTCCAACATTTTCCATTGTGCGTAAATAGAGATTCCATCGGTGTTGGTCCGTATCGAAAAATCGACGCGTGTCACGCGTGGCCGATGTTCGTTCGATTCCATTACCTAGAGTTTATCCATCGATCCATTCACAGCGATTAATTCCGGCAAAATATAAACTGTCCAGGCCAGCACGCGGAACGAATAAACTGATTATTTGGGAATAAAAAAAAAGTTTGCTCGTCAAACGGTGTCATTTGGTGCAAGAATGGGCTAATTCGAAAACGTGCGAAAAAAACTTTACTTCACAAAATTGAGAATGCGCTATTAGAAAATAAACAACGATATCTTATCGATTAAAAATTTTTATCATGAGTACTTTTGAAATTTGATGAAATTGGAATAAAAATTTCGCATCTCTATACTAATATAAATAATTTTAAACAAAATGACAAGTAATAGTCGTCTTACGATTGTTCTAAATAATTAATTTACTTAAGAAATTTTTCTACTCAAGAACATTGGAAGAGAAGAGAAAAATTCCTACTAAACCATCGATAATAGATTCGCATATCCAAACCATCGTTAAAAACCATTCTCCATAAGATTACAACCCACGCCTCGTACATTAACGCGCGCAGTAACGAGCATCAAAGGACCATTCATTAATTCGAATCCAATTTCACGATAATTTCACGATAATACTCTTCCTATTTTCATTCGGAAAACACACCAGAAACAGAACGAAGCGCGACGGAAGTTCCGGATCCATCGCGTTGGTTGGGAAGCGAATGCATAAGAAATGGCAATCCGAGAGGGCACCTTTCTCCCCCCCCCTCGGAAAATGGAGAAGTAGGTCGTGGACATTGGAACACGTGAGCCGCTTATATCGGCTTGCACGAAAACCTCTCGCCGCCGCGTACGGGAATATAATTCCGGTTTCGTGTCACTCCGTGGCACGAAGAAGAGGATACAAAACCGGCCCGGCTCGAGCTTCATTTCGCGATTGTGAAATCACAGCAAGGGTGAATTGAACCCTGTTTCTCGTTCGATGATTCGGTCGAGTGTGCCTTAAACGTGACGTAACTTGACGCACGTGGAATCTCGCGATGACGAATAAAACGATTCCCCTCCCCCTTCTTGTTGTTGTTGTTATATCGTGGTCACTTTACGAACGACTTGTATAAACGGCGTGTTGCTGAGAGGGGAAGAAAAATTTTTGATAAACGGACGCGTAAAATTCGAGAAAGATCCCCCTCTCCCATCGACAAATTTTCTATTTAGTCAAGTGGCGGTTAGACGGCGGTTAGCCAATTAAAATATTTTCGTTGGAGAAACTCCGATGAGGTATCGGTGACGCGAGAACAGCAAACACACGGGCAACGTATAAATTCGACGAGGTACAGACATTCTAAAATAACACCTATCCCGGCGCTCCGAGTTATATAGTTCGGTATTTGAAATAAAAGCACGGTATGGGAAGAGGGGAGGGAAGAAGGCGAGCGAAAACAGCGAGAATGGCTAATACCAGTTCGTACGGCGGGATGGCGAAGGTGTTAATCTTAATCCGCTGACTCTAACGTGGACCAAGTGGGATAAATTATCGGTGGAATTAAAGCGGGCGCGAAAATTCATGGTTATGTATAGTGGCTGACACTGCACCTCAGCCTATTCAATGTACATAATATGGGATATATTCGCTTCAATATAATTTTACTACCTTGTTCGCGACGTGGCGAGGCAGTAAAATTGATCGAGCATCGAAGATTTCTTGTTCGAGATGTTTTTAGCATGAAATGACTTGGACAGAGAGAGAGAAAGAATAAGAGCGTAATAATCACGATTCGAATTGTTAAATTTTAAATCGCAAATAATCTCGAAACTCTTTCGAATCTCCTAAACTTGCTAATATGAACGTTATAATATAAATTTTGAATTTGATATTGCTTTATCAACCGTTGCACGGCTGCCACACGATACTCTAATTTAGAAACTCGCTATATCACGAAAGTTACTGTATACCACGCGCGGAAAAGTTACCAACGTGTGCAATCTCGTTCTCGTGAAATTCGTATTCGTATCGTGTAGCACATCGCATCGTGAGCCGGATGATTGATGGTGTCGTTCTTTTGACCGAAAATCTGGCACCGACTTATTCCGTATACGTGCCTTCAAAATTTGTCACCGAGCGAACACTCGCTTCGACCGTGAACTCGCGACTCAACTCTAAAGAGAAAGAAAGAGAGAGAGAAAAAACCGTTGCGTATCCCCTCGATTCGTTCGATTCATTCGACACAGGCAGTCGATTTCCTCGGTGAAGCGCGAGAGTCGGCCAAATACCGGGCGTTTAACTAAATTCCGAGTAAATACGATGATGCATCGGCTTATTCATCCTAATTGCGCCTAAAATACGGCGCGCCGAGCAATTCCAACTGCGCGATTGAGGAAACGGCGTTCGTGAATACCCAGAACGCGTGTCGCAGGCCGCAAGTGTGCGACGGGCTTAAAGGAGCGTCTACACGCCAATAAATTCCCCGCGTTACGATGACGAACATAAGTTGGATAAGTTGCTCAAAAGCGGTGACTTATTTCCCTTTGTACGATACGAGCCTCTCTATGACCGACATCAATTATTAAATAGAACAAAGTGTTGCGGTCGGAAATATCTACAAAGACAGACAGACAGACAGAGAGAGAACGGAATTATTTATAGAGAAATTCACGGAGGCTGATAAACACTGATGTTTGTCAGCCCGCTCGCGAATTATCGCGCAACCATTTGCATATCGCGCATATTACACACACACACACGACAATGCACAAGAATTGAAGAAACTCCTTTGACGTTAGCTCCCACCTCCTCACGAATATATATCCATGCGATAATCGTTTTACATTATAATAACCCAACGTTTAATTTTGTAGCCGCAGAAAAGAACGGTTTTAATTAAAAACCGTTTTATTTCCCTTTTTCCTTCCAAGGATTTAATGGTAAGAATAATACGCTCGGCAAAATATGAGGAAACAAAAATCCTCTCCGAACTTTCTTCCTATTCAAACCTAAGAATTCCAAAGAAAAGGAAAGAAGAAACCAGTGGAAAAAAATAGAAAGCACAACCGAGAGGGAGGGGGGGGGGGGGATTAAGAAACTTCATTTCACTCGGAATGTTGTTTTCCCCCCGGGAGGAAGTTTTTAATCAAATTACTAAATCGAAAGCACGCGTAGGAGAGCAACATTCGTTCCTCCCGACAAGTATCTCTCGAGAGTATACCTCTCCGTTTCCGTGTTACGTGTCATTAAATCACGCGATTGTGAATCACGGGGGAAAAGGGTGATTCGAAAGAGAAGGGAAGAGATCGTGTGACAGTCTTGCGGGTACGCCTCAAGCTGCAACTTGGAGATGCGTATAAATCGACGTCGGGTATATATCCTCTCGTGATCGGACGGGAATTTCGATTGGCCCACGCGATTCGATCTCGAAGTGTCGGGGAGGGCAGCGTTGAATAATTAAAACGGAGCCGATCTGCCTCTCATCGAAAGTTAAACGCGAAGAGAACGAGGCGGCGGTGAGAGAACAGAAATGGCGAGGGGTTGGCGAAGAGGCGGACGAAAAAGAAACGAGAGTGCGTTGCCTGGCGTAAAAGGCTTCGGTTTAGAGGTCTCTTTAATTAGTGCGTCTGTCGTGAAGATAACGAGAAAAACGAAAAAGATATAAAGAGGGGAGGGGGAGAGAAAGAGAGAGAGAGAGAAGAAAATAAGCATTGTGACCGGAGAGCTATGCGAAGACTCGTAAATGGATGGAGTGCGAACAATGCCAGATCGCACAGGCATCGACCATTCGTGAGACAGAAACAGCGACAGGGCTCATCTATTATTGGCGCAAAACAGAAATAAAATGCAGTGCGACGGCCTGCGAAACGTATGGTGCTCACATTGTGCCAACAACTTTTGTCTCGCCTTTCGTTTTCAATATTTTTTTTTTTTCTTCTCCCCTTCACGCTTCCCCGCACTTGACCTCTTCCTCTCCCATCCAGTCGTCATCCTATTGACCAATTGGAACGCGATTTTATCTATTTTATCGCGACATCGATATAACACGGCCTATCGAACGAAACGATTGTCCAGCGCAGCTCGTGTCAAGTGTGTCTCGTTGAAGCGACACCAGCGACCCGACTTGTCTTGCCCGTCCTTTTCATTCCGCTTCGATACAACGCTCCCGGAATGCAACGCTCGCGTTTACAAACATTCGAGCCCGAAAATGCATCGGATGAGTCACAGGAGAGAGAAAAAAACGCAGAGATTATTCGAGAGGGTTGGAAAAGCATCGAGCGTGTTTAATTTTGCTCGATTTTTTTAACAACGGCGCTTTTCATTTTCAACCAATTTCCGTAAAAAAAAGGTGAATTTTGATGATCCAAGGATTAGAAACTGAGAAAGTTTCGAATAAAAATAAGATAAATAGGAAGGAGAATATACTAGTACTTAATCTTACGTTATTCTATATTATAAAATTATCTATTTTTTTTATGCATAACAAAATCTATCCAGAGATACTAAAATCATTTTATGACGAAGAAACAAAAAAAAAAATTAATTTATACCTCTGGACAAACTGTACCATGCATCATTTTCAAAGATAATTTTTGAAAAGAAACACTTACCACAGTGATGGGGTAGACCGGGTTAATAATTGTGAAAAGGAGAACGTGGTTTGGTTTATTATTGTCTTCTCTGAAAAAAAGAAGAAGAATATAATAACGTGCGATCTCGTTTCACGCGTGTTTCGTTAACTTATCGTTAAAAAATCTACTACACGGCAATTTTTCCTTGCGATAAACCCACGTTGAATAATGCTAACGATTTAATCGTTGGAAAACGTTTCCATCTCCCTCCTCGTTGTATCGGCCCGCCACGCGAAAACTTCACCGAGTCACGAATAGTGAAAAATTTCAACCGTGAAACGGGCACGAATTGAAGTTGAGATTACATCAACCGGTGCACGGTTGGCGAAATTTTTTTTATTAAATCAGAGGTGGCGCGGCCGGGATATATTCGATTCGAGCGGGTCGGAAAGAAGGGAACGAAGGAAAAATCGGTAATTTCCTTCCGAGATTCGAACGCGGTCGAACGATACAACGAGAGGGGAGGGAAAGTATTGATGGATAGCCTCGGCTATACATTTTTCATACCCGGCATCGATGTATATATATACCCCCCTCCTTTCTCCCCTCTCCTCCTTTCCAAATCCCTCTTTGCGATCAATTGGAAATTCAACTGCCTACCCATTTTTCCGCAAGAAGGAAAAAAAGGAGGAGAGAGGGAATACCCGTGGAATACTCTGCAATTCAAAGTGGCCAATTCTCCGTTCGCGAATCTGTTGCTTCTACTCTAAATGATTAAACTTTGTGCCTCGAGAACCTCCGGCTCGAACGCAAATGAAGAAAAGGAAGGAGGAGATGGAAAAGAAAAAAAAAAAAAAAGGAAAAACTTCTTAGTTCACCGGTCGAATGGAGGATATTCTCGTCCGTCGATCCGTCCCCTCCTCCTTTCGTAACTAAAATACTTTTTAGCCTCGAAGAACGCTCCAAGGAGAGTATGGAAATGTATCGAGAGCTTCGTTCGCGCGATTAAAAAGCGACAAAGTATCGACGTATCTCGTCACATCGTGCAACCGATCGTTGAAACGCGCTCTCTGTCGGAACGTTTGTATTCTTCCTACCAAAGATTACAATTAACTTGGATTAAAGGAAGAGAGAACGGAATTGACCGAATCGATTATCGGCCAAGCGATCGATATAACGTGGAAATTAATTAAAACGTTGCAGACGGTCGCCGAAAATTTCGCGCCGATCCGAAATACCGTCTCGGGCCAAGTCTAATAATAAGAAGTTTAACTCGAGCGTTAAATCCGTGATTCAGAGTGGCAAGAATTTGATATCAATTCCGATATTCCTCTCTCTATGGAATTCGCGATGTCTTTCATCCACGGGATGCTTCAACAGAAGGAAGAAGGAGGAGGGTGAACGAATGTATTTTGACGCAAATCCGTTTTTAAATCAACGTGAATCACGAAGCTGATTGCGAAACTTTCGTCGAAATAATATTTTAAACTGTCTTCTTCTTCTTCTTCTTCGTCTCCCTCGCTTCACTTGCGAGTATGAATCAGCTGATCGTGTTTCATTATCGTCCTCCGTATATCATCGATCAGTGTATGGTGTATCAACGGTATGGAGTAAAGCAGATACGAGGGTTATTATTATAAAAGGGCCTCATTGTCGAACGAAACGAGTTAGTTACGCGAGTCAATGGGTCAACGCAACGCGAACGTTATAAGATCAATTGTCGAACGAGGACAAGAGGATATACCGAGTGTCTCTCCGCGATATATCGATATTCTTAATTAATATAATGCGTATCGTGTACAACAGAGAGCGCGTATACATTTTAATTTTTATTTTCGCAGAAACGAAAAAACTGTGCAAATGTTCTGAGGATAATTAATATCTGTTTTCTGTATACGTACCTTTTACGTCGCGGCTCGTCTCCGTACCCGCCATACTCGTGATTCTGGAACAAACATATGGACGTATTAACAAAACGTATTTAATGAAACCCACGACGTATTAATAATAAAGATATACACAATTTTTTTTTTACCAAATTCATTCGCGACTACGTAGATACGAACCGTTATATTTAAATACGAGTATATTTATTACAATTTTTGAATATAAATTAAAGTTAAAGATAAGAAAGATAAAATTTCGAAAAACTCTCTTCTTTTTTGAATTTTGAATTCAACATTTAATAACTTAATATATTAATTACTTTTTTATAATAGGGTATCTAATCCTAGTTTTTTATTAAATTTTTTAATGACAAAAAAAATTATTAATAATTATTATCAATTAATTCTAAATTTCACCTGAAATCAATAAATTTAATTATAAATATAATATAATTTAAATCTATATTAGAAAAAATTAATTTATAAATCAAGTTTAACCGCTATAGCTGGCACTCGTATTTATCTTTACTAAAATTAATTTCCGAATAAAACTTTCATTTATTGTTTCAGAATTCTCTTAATTAATTAATTAATTTAAAAACAGTACAATATAAAACAAGATTTGGAAAGAATATATTGGAAATATATATAAAAGTGTTTCTCGCAAAAGCAACCAGTTCATCCTGAATTCCAGTCCCTTTTTCCGGTAATAAAATAAAATTTAAGAAAAAAATCCGTTAAAACGAGAATATTTCCCTCTTCGAAACTCTTTTGAGCTCCTTATTTCCACGAACAATCATAAGCATTCGAAATGTTACAAGACACAATATGGAAACGTGAAAGGGAGAGGAATAAAAAGAATTTCGCATGGAGAAATCTCCGATATCTGTTATATTGAAAAATTAGTGACCATTGGACGAGCTTTCGATTCGACGAGCCATCATTTCCCCTCTCGTCCCGCTCTATATATCGTGCACGGCCGAAGCACTCGATTGCATAAGAGAAATTCACGTTTGCGATTTTGGCTGAATTTCGATGGCGATGTCAGCGGGGATGCGTACTCGGGCAAATCTATTAATACACGTTCACGCGTCTTTTTACGACAGCACCCAAAGCGACGGAAATAGTGCAGCGAGATACTTTAGGGACAGTGGATATCGTTAAGGTAAACCCTTAAAGCGTGCGCGGAATATCGTTTCGATCGATTATCGGGGAATAACAGGCCTAACCGTTGACGGTTTCAAGCACAATTTAAACGAAACTTGGAAAACACTCGCGAGATATATGGTTCGAAGATATATATTTCGGGTAATTTTAAATAGCTAAAATATACAAGCGTGAAATTTATCGTACAATGGAATCTCCAACTTGCGAATAATACGAGACATATATATATATGTATATGATTCGAGAGATAGAGAGACGTGGGATGATTCAATTTTCCAATGAATGGGCCACGTGGTTCCGCGTTCTGAGAACTAACTTTAGAACTTTTGGTGGTTTCAATTTATTTTAGATAGAATGAAAAAAAAGAAAGGAAAAATTTTGACGATGAATGAAAAAAAATTATATATAAAATTATATACAGAATTTTTACAGCGCACATAATGGATCGATGATGGATCGATAATGGAACGAGAATACGATAAACGATATCTTCAATGTTTGCCCGATAATAGAGTTACGAAACTAATTTATACGATCCACGAGTATTTACCGAAGACACCGGGGACACCGTTTAATCCGTAATTCCACAAACGAAATTTCACAAACGCGATTACGTAAGTGCGTTTCAACCGAAAAGATAATTGGATAAAAAGGTATCGGGGCGGGGAAAAATTCCAACACCTGGAAACGCCTGGAACCGGAAAGAAAGGGGGGGGGAGGGAAGAAAGGGGCGGATGTAATCGAATAACAAGTCCTTTAGTTAGAAATTAACATTCGTTACCCGTCGCCAGAGCGGCGACCAATTAACCGTTCTTTTATACCGAAAGCCGGCCTCTATAAAGGTCATTTAAATTTCAATTCGAGTTTCTCGGCGGATCGTTGTTTTGTCGGTCTATATTTAAAAGTAGTTCGCGAATAGAGCCATGTCGATTTGAATTTCACAGCGACTCCTCGCCGAGCCAAAATTTTCCTTCCTTTTTTCGCAAAACCGATTTGCGGATCGATCCGAATTTTGCATCGAATTTCCCCAACCGGGAAGAAGAGTTCAGCGGATAATTTGCCCAACCTTTCCCAGATTAAATTCGATGCGTGGAGAGAACGGCGCAATCTGGTGCCAAAGTATTCGAAAAGTGAAACATTAAGAGAATAATCTCTCTCTCTTCCTCTAATACGATTAACACTTCGATTCACAGCCCAGGCAAAGGCAAGTATTTTCAAGGATTGTTCGAAAAAAGGATACACCGTGAAAATATCGCACCTGATCTCTCGATCTCCAACCTTGTGATAACGTTATTTAATCGCCGAGAGAGCACTTTAACGCGCGTCGAGGGCACAGGTTCGAGCTGATTCGTTTCCAAATATTCTTGAAAAACAAGGAGAGCAAAGATGTAGAAAGAGTGGAGCGGGCAGATGTCCAAGTAAAATCTCGTTGAGAGAGGGGAGGGGGGGAGGGAAAAAAAGAGGAAGCTAACAGGAGGGGAAGACCGCGGCGGTCCAAGATTTCTGACGGCATGTCGCATAGTCGTATATACCGCATAGTATCGCCGTTACGAGGCACGGTGAATCCCACGTAGAATCTCTAATACGTTGTTATAAACATAACTCGAGGTTGGCTGTACGCCAACCACGTGGTTTCACGCTCAATGGATCACGCTGACCGCCCGAAAAAAATATCACCGTCAACGCCCCTCGTTCCCGATCAATTTTCGCGTATCGCGATAGAATGAGCGGGATGATCTCGATGATCTCGCGTCACTTCGTTCCCGGAATTAACGACGAGATCTCGGATTGCTCGCCAACCTGAGCGAACGATGGCGAGCACACAGAGAATTCAATGTTTTTGTAAATCGAAATTTTACACCTTTTCATGGAAATTCAATTCATTCGAGAATAGATTAGACGCATATTACCGAAGCATAAATATTTATATGTTCGAATTGCGCGATATCGTAATTTTACGTTTTTGCTTATACACAGAAGATTATTCGTATTATTATTCCGTTCGAAGAAAAGAAAAAGAAATTGATCATAATATAAATATAAGAGAAATATACTGGTCAACAAATATTGGATAATTTAAATACGCGTTTGATGATGGATTAAAATAAAATTGGTGGATAAGTGAGGAATCGTTAGGAAAGAGCGAGTAAAATGAAAACAAGGTGAGGGTGTCGTAGATCGTGTTGGAGTCAAGGGAAAGTCGATTGGCCGGCTGCCAGCCACGTGCTGATAAAGAGATTAACCGCAAGAACAATGCTTATGTTCCGTAATGACTTAGTTTCTACACGGGGACCTCCCTCCTCCCCCAACTTTCTCTACAGATCTATTTTTTTCCCCTTCCCGAAAGTACAACGAAACAGCAAGCGCGCGCCTTATTTCCAAGCTCCGCCTCGACTTTCTTATCGTTCATTACTCTCGGCCACGCCAAGGTTATGTTCTTACGAGCCATTAATTTCCACCGTAATTCCCCCCCCCCAAACCTTCCTACTTTCGGAGAACGTATTACCCCCATTTTTTCGATGGCGCAAAAAGATGGCATGGAAAAAGTTTTCATCCGCTCTTCAACGCTACGAGAAAATTCCTCCTTTTCCCCAACAACATTCCTTCTCGAGCGGTGAAGGAATTTCGCGAACCTCTTCCTTTTTATCCCTTTTCATATTCAACGATTATATAACGACGCGATGATTCGACGAAATTAAGAGGAGGCGCCAAAGAATAGGCAACCAGGCCTGTGTTAATTCATCGCGAACGAGATAATTGGGCCACCGCATAGATTCCTCGAGGAGGCACAGAGGAGGTGGTTACGGTACAGGTGCGCATGGAAACTAGCTTCGAGGATCCCTTTAACGTTTAATGTCCTTTGCCTATGAATTTTCCAAGGGATCGCGTGCACCGAGTTAAATCCTGTTTACGCGATCCGTTTAATTGCGTTACAGCCTCCCTACAGCCGTGCACGCGCGTGTTCAGACACGTGGATCCTCCCGGCATGCCGAAAGATACCGATAGAGCTAATCTCGTCGCTTTGGATTAGTCGTTGCAATGACACAAAGAGCGCGCGCGGTTAATAAAATTTGCCGGATCCGCTTTCGATCTTCGATGTTCCTCCTCGTCGACGATGAATAAAAAGAAGAAGAGGAAGAAGAAGAAGGAGGAGAAGGAGGAAATGCAATCGAGGGTATGAATGGATATTAAAATGGTGGAAGAAGCGGAGAAGATGAAGATCGAATTTTTTTTGTATGGAAGAAATTATAATATCGACACGGTGATACCGAGGAATCTCGAGAAATTATTCGCTGCACGTGGCCGGGTATTAATACCCGATGCGAATATCGTTCGAGGGAAGAAATTCAGTTCGATACTTTCTAATATCTTCGAGCGATTAGACGGCGCAGGAACGAAGCTAGGTGATTGGCACAAGTTTTTCGACGACCTCCTTTCGAGGCGAAACTGGACGACGCAGCTTTGGAAAGAGAGAAGAGTGGCGTGCACGTGAGGAAAATCGACAAAGTTGCACGGATGCTTCTCTGCCATTGGTTCGATCGCAAAGTTTCGGATGATAAAATATTAACACCATAAAGCATACTATTAGGGATAGCATTAGACCGCACTAGTCTATTACAGATATAATCGTGGCCAGTCAATGTACCGAGATTCTAAATCATTGTCGGCGTGGCAGAACCTTTTCGTTCCGACCAATTGAACGTGAACGTAATTATTAGAGCAGAACAATGCGCGCCGCCAACACGCTGCGCGGTCAGCTCGGCTCGATGCGTTTTCAACGAATGCAAAACAAGCATTCAGAGTTTGATATTAAGAGGAAGTATATTATTCGGTGAACAACAATCCCCTCCCCCCCTCCCTTTGATTCGTATGCGAGGAATGCGACACGGAAGTATTCGATCGACTACGATTTTACGGATATGCACGCCTCTCTTTTTCGTAATAAAGCAAGGAAAATCGAAATTGCATAAAAATTCCTCGCGGAGGAATTTCATCGCGTAACGAATATTTCGCGGCTCGAATCGTATATATTTTGTCAACGCGCACAACTTTTCCTTTTCTGGGACAAGTTTTAAAACGAAACAATGTTTTAAAAATGAAATAAAATCGTCCACGATCTCGATCGATAAACATACAATTATTCTTTATAAGCTCGCATAAGTTTTACGATTCCGGACAGACGATATATTTCATTGGAAGTAATCCTCGCTGTACAAATAAACGAAGAAATCATAAATCATAATCTCTACGTCGGCTCTCATATTTTATGCTTAATCGTAAAGTTGGTTTGCTAATCATTGTAATCGATCTGTTTAAGAAGGTCTATTAACCAGTCAATCTGGCAAGAATTAATCGAGAGAATTTCTACGAGGATTTGTAATCGGAAGCGACACATTTCAATTTCTCATTTCTCGCTCGATTCCTTATCACCGCGTGAATTATCGTTTCTGTTTTGGCGGAGTTGGAGGCGTCGGTCGGTTGGACAACGTTGGCCTCAAATCCGAGCCTAAGAGCAGAATTTACACGAAGAAGGGGCGAGGACAGACAGCGTACCGGATCATTAATCAACGGAAGCACCGATGTATCGAGCACATGGACCGCTGTGACCAACATGGGAAACAACAACTATTTCACGCGATTGCGAAACGCGGATGCGAAGAGAAAGATATAATAAAGATAGAATTTGACGAAACGAAACGAAATATTTTTATATTCGAATTTCTGAATCGAAATTTACACCCCATTACGAAACCAATTTTCCTGTTTTCCTAGAGAAAAATAATAAACGACTACCGCTTCAGGAATACCGCTTTAAGAATAAATTTCGGTTTCAAGAGTCAACAATCGTACAATGTTAACATAAGCACAAGTCAAACATTATATTTGCGAATTTCATAAAATACCCGTCGACGGTAAAATACCCAACCCATTGTATCCATCTAAATATTTGCACGAATCTAAAGTATCGACGGTGTAAAATGTAAGAAGGAATTCCCGCTACAAATCGAATCTACATCTTCAAACAAGAAGAAGAGCGTGGAAGCATTATATCATTTCCATATGAATCCGATAACACGTCCGTGTTTTCGAAAAATCTTGGGGGGGGGTCAGGCACGATCGATAATTGAACGCCGCGTTTCGTTATTTGCATAAACGAAGAGAGAATGGGAAGGGCTGAGGTTGGAAATCGGCGATACCTCCATCCATTATGCGGGAAATAATGGGTCTCTCTTCATTATCTTTCCGTTCCCAACGAGTGGAACGAGTGGATCATTTTCAACGAAGAAGAATCCTATAATTCTGACAACGCGTCTCATTACAAACACGCGAAACTGCTGAAAATGGGAAATAAGAAGGGGGAAAACGTCGCGGGACCGTCAACCTCGTACCTTTATCGACGAATACCTCTCTCTCTCTCTCTCTCTCTCTCGCGCGCGCGTTCCAATTTCATTTTGTACGCCTTACTAACTCCTCTACGACCTTAATCTCGTGCCGCTGTGAAATTTCACGCGAGTTTCCGCAACCGGTCGGCGTGCACGCGCGAATATTCGTCAGAGCCGGTGTAAACACGAGCGATAACGAGGCACTGGTAGCTGAGTATTGAGTTCAAGATTTCGCCTCGATAAAGCTTCTGCCTCTTAAATGGTAAAAGTAACGAAGAGCGGGTTAATTTCTTGCTGCGAAGTCTAACAAGGGTGGGTGTGTGTAAGGTTGCTTACAGATCCAGAACTGTTTCTTTTCTTTTTTTCCTCGAATATTAATAAAAAAAACGACGTTCTCTCGTGTTTATAGAATGAAAAACGCGGTGTATCTAGGATCTGAAATCAATCGGGTAATCCAATTTTGTATGAACGGACGGATTCGAAGTTTCGAAGTTCACATGCACATTTGCCAAGGGAACTTCTATCGGTAAACGATGAAGCTTCGATAAGGATTCTTAAAAAAAGAGGAGCATACGACGTGTCTCTCTAATTGTTATTTAGGTTAAAGCTTTCGTATGGAAGCTCGATGATTAAAAAAAATACAAAATGTGGGAAAAAGTGTATCGAAAATCGACATCCGTTTCCGAGATGGAAAAGAAAATAACGGACACATATTCGTAGCGTCACATCATTTTCGTCCTTGCTTCGTCTATTGGTTATCCGGGCAAAAATGGGAAAAAATAAATTCGGGAATCGTGCTTTCCGCGCGATTAAAAAAAAATCTTTCGAAAAACTCTCTCTCTGCACGTGATATTGGAATGGAATGCCGATTAATTCGGATCTGGTACTAGAAGACGAAGCTGCTTTAAGGCGAGACCGCATCCAACGCTAATTGCAACGCAATACCGCGCAATTCCTCCGCTCCGTAATTAGTATTCTCTATGCGCCGCACGCTACTTGGCAATTGTCTATTAATTATATCGAATCGATAGCCCCTCGGCAATCGATGTCAGTTAGTCGTCGGAAGATTGGACGGTCGCCGTTCTAATTATTCTCGAACGGGCAACTCTCTTCAATTTGATCGACAATAATCGACAATTGGAGAATCGTCTCGAGATATCCGGGGAAGAAAACGGACATCTGGATAATTCCTTGAGACGATTATATCTCTCTGTCGGAGAGACGTGATATGATGACGGGGTAAGGGGTTTGAGTAAGTTTTCACCGAAGGAGCCGTGAATTCCTCGGGGCGATTGATATTCTCCCTCCATGTCACGAAGAGACCGACAAATTCGCCGCCTCGAGCAAATAATCACGCGTCCCAGGATCGTGGATGGGACCAATAAATTTCCCCGGCTACGACTACTTTATCTCGACATCCTACTCAACATATTCGCTGTCGGAAATCGAATGAACGAATGAACGATGTCTCGCCGCGTCTCGCAACATTATCCGCATTCATAATCTACGATTCTCTTCTTTTCGATTTTTCGCCCAACGAAATATTCCACGATACACGACGCGTCGAAATATATTCAACGTTGACGTTGAATAGAATTGATAAATCGGAATAATAAAAGAAGATCAAAGAGGAGACGTATATACGCAACGATATTATAACGTAAGGAGATTTTCTTTTTTTTCTTTTTTTCTTCTTTGGATTACGTATAAATAAAGAATGATATACGTTTATCCAGCACAAAGGATTGACTCACCGTCGAAAATCGTCTGTTTTCCGAGCCAGTATCGGAACTATTATCGCGAGATTGCGCAATAACGTCTTTTGACAGCTCTGCTCCACAAAGAAATTTCACGCTAACGAGAACCAGCCTTTATTTCGGTACACGGTTATTTCGGGACACGGATACTACAGTGAAGCGAATAAACGTAGAATAGAAGAAAAAGTACGTGCGTGCATTCGTTCTTCTTTCTGGAAATCAACCTATCTCCGCGAGATTCTCCATATATTGGTTGTATATCTCGATAAGAGATACAACTATCGGTTACCATAGGGGATAATCTTGGAAGAAGAAGAAGAGAAATCGTTCGATTCGTCGGAAACGCAAACGTCGGTTTCAAACGTCGGGCCGGAAGGAATTTATAAATTCCGTGTACTCGAGCGAGACAATTTGTAAAACAGGAACGGTTTCGAGAAAACATTGACATTCCACCGCATTGGCGTATTGGAACGACTGTTGCGTTCCGATTGTTGTTCCGCAAAAAGCCACTTCAATTAAATTAAAATATCGCAAATTTTACGGGACAGGATTTTAATCTTCGAATACGGGACGCAGAAATTAAATTTCATTTACGGTAGGAGTAGTAATCATCGCACGAGCGAAAATAATGCGATGACGAAAATTGCAACGCGTCTGAACAATGGCCTTTTCAGCATTATTACGAACGTATCGGGTGACGGTTTATTTTCGTGTAGCATGCGATAATCATGATTGATGAAACAATGATATTATGATCGATGACAATTTATGCATTCAGTATTCTTATCCGTCCAGTCTCGGCTTTATTATTCTACCTCATATAATATCAATTTGCACGTCGATATATACGAAGACGTTCGATTTCCACATTTCCAGAATAATCTAAATAATACACACGTAAATGGGTGATTTAATCGAATAACACGAAACAATGCTACGGTTATGGAAGAATGTGTCACGGAGCTGTATGTCACGAATATATTATTATATACGATTATTTGTTCCAAGAATCTTTCGATTCATTCTGTTACATGCATTTTCTCTGTCGAGGAAGAATCGATCTATTATCCATAAATTCCTCAGAATTTTCACTATCAAAATTCTCTCGATATCGTTTATATTATATAATTAACATAAAGATAAATAAATATGAAAATAGACGAGCAATATCGAGATCTTTGAGACGATATCGAAAATACGAAAAAGAAACCGTTAGCAGGTCGCTAAATTTTCATAGGATCCATGAAAACCTGACCGTAAAGTGTCTCTCGAACGACGTTCATGAATTTAATTCACGATACAATTTTGAAGTATCTACGAGGAATCGACAGGTAAGCGATATCGATCTCCCTTTTTTTTCTTTTTTCTTTTTTCTATCACCCGAAGTGACGGAGTTACATACTCGGTGAGACATTCCGTGTTACAGAAAAAGAATGTGTGCGTTATTGAGTAAGGATATACCAGAGAGTTAAAGATATTTCGGTCGGCATGACACATCGAAATCCGGACGAACGGTGTCGCTAAGTTTGAGAGACGGCTTGACTTTGCCTTGGCAAAGTTCAAACGAACGGATGATTTTCGTTGGATGGAAAAAAAAAAGAAAATAAACCTTATACAAAACCAATGATAGTATCTTTAATATCATAAGACGAAAAAAAATATCTAGCGATCTCTACAGACAGAATATGATGGACATCGTAGCTCCAATTCGATAAATCATTTTTTCTAAACTTTATTCGATCAATTAAACGCGTATTACCGTCGTTGAAAGTATCGCAAGTAGTTGCACATTGATCTCAACTATCCGAGCTATTCGATGGAAAATAACTCTTCGCGGGTTAGCATTGACGTTATCGATCCGATGTAACTTCCGTTTTTAACTTAGTGGTGACCATTATCGTTGGTAGGAAAGGGCGATCGAATGAATTTTACGAGATTACCAAGCCGGCGATGAGATTAATGACGGATTTCTGTTCTACTCCGAGAGGAACAAACGAGATTGGTGATACTACTACTACTAGATTCCGACTACGGATCAAGATAACGGTTCTTCGAACCTCTCTCTCTCTCTCTCTCCTCCAGATTCCATCCTCTCGATCACCTGTGCTCTTTAAGGATGCTCTCAATACGACAGCGACAAGATAGATTTGTGAAACCCAGGTGACAAAGAACAATAGGATTAAATCGTATGCGAACGCGATGTACGTGCATGCACTCTTTTTCTCCTTCGTTCCCTCGTTGAATATTTCATGGAAAGGGAACAAAAAGAAAACGGTCTCGAACGTTCTTGATCATGAAGCATGCCAGTAAAGACAGTGATATAAATGTATGTGTATATATTTTTTTTTGTACCCCATTTGTCTTAAAAAAACGACAAATTGAACTAGCGAGCGCGCTTCCACGAGAGCTGGAGAATCGAGAAATCGAATAGAATCTGTATGCATTATGGGGCACGAAGCACATTAATATTCCAACTACGCGAATTTATTTCTGCTCGGGGTGTAACTTAATCAACATTAACAACGAGAAAGACCGTTTTTCCTTCCCTATTCCTACCTTCTTCTATAAAGAAAATGATCAACGGAAATAAGGAAGAGGAGAATTAAAGCTCGAACGAAAAACCATTGGATACGTAAATGTTCCCTCGTTGTAAATGTTTCCTTAAACTATCGGAGAAATTTCTAGAGTATCTTGCTCGAGTCGATCGACTACGAAAATACGACACAGAATGGAAATGTGTCGATACATATTTTAATACTGACCTATAGGACTGACCGCAAGGATTGCTACTTTATCGTGGAAATACTACGCGTACCGTTGACCTTTCCCAAATCGATTTTCTCGACAAATGGAACAGAA
This sequence comes from Apis mellifera, assembly GCF_003254395.2. NCBI lineage: Eukaryota > Metazoa > Arthropoda > Insecta > Hymenoptera > Apidae > Apis > Apis mellifera. The sequence goes on from NC_037638.1 coordinate 21,685,700, forward strand.
TTCTTCCTAGAGACAATCGTCTTTCCTTCTCTTTTGATGAAACCGACCGGGGATTATATTCGAAGAAGAACAAATTCGGTATAATTCGAATCGTACGATCTTATTACTCCTGATTTATATTTACGTTGTACTTTGGCAGATTTATATTCGAGTGAGATTTTGAAGTTGAAATTGATGAGGATTTTTAGGAGGAATTGGATGAGAATAAAGAATAACCAATTCTTGATGAAATTAATAGCTACGTTGAAATATTTTCCAAATATGAATGTCATTAACGTGTGAAGTATTATAGCTTGAGCTATAAGACATTAAATATAAAATTTATTTTTAAGATAAATTTAAAATGGGAAAAAATAAAAAAAAAAATAGGAAAATTGCAATTATTTTGAATATTTCGATACTTGTGTTATAACATCGATCAAGGCGATTGATCGGACGAAATAATGTACAAGATAAAGAAATTGTTTATGGGAAATAATAGCGCGTAAGTTCAATATCTTGATCACGATGCGCCGACGCATATCGTGTGAAGATATGATTGGCATACATGCATATGTAACACATTACGTCTACCGTTACATCATCTGTGGCATGTGTTCTCAGCAGCATGCAGTGCTAGCAACCGTGAAACGAAGGTCACGAAGTAGTTCACGTGACAATGACCTATCCTATTTGTCAAATTTTATCATTTTTCTCTAAAACGTAACATTAATAATTGGTACAAAAATAATCAATAAATATAATGAATAAAAGTAAATGATTTAAAAAAAAAAAAGAAAAAGAATTGAAAATAAACAAATGATTTGAATAATATGTGTTAAATTGTTATATTAAATAATTATGTTAAATAATTTGATTAAAAAATATGATAATTGCACGTATAACGATTATATGCGCTATAATATTTTTATTCATAAATGTCTATGCTTCGTTACCAATATTATACAATAACAATTTAACGACTATATTTCAATTCATCATTTGAATCCGTAAATATAGTTCATACGATAGTGATTTATTGCTTGAGCATTTCGTGTTGCTCTCCATACACATATAACTAGAATATATATAGCATGTATATATCTTATAACTGAATAAAATAACCACTCTGAAAACATTTCTCAATAAAAAGAGGTAAAATTATTTTTACCGAAATGAAAACGAAATGAAAAAGCACTTAGAATTTTCTGGATTATTTAACAAAAGCATGTGTATATTTTGAATAGAATATGGAGAAATATTTTCAGTTGCTTTTATATATTTTAAAAAACAAAAACACAATTAATTACATATTTTAATAAAAAAAAGAATAACTTCTAATAATCACCGATACATAAGTATCAATGTATTTTCTCGTACCTTCGAAACCCTCGCCGGATACATTCGGTTAATATAACGTTAACGGAATGTCTAGGGATCGATTTCAGGACGAAAACGTCGCTCCAAACAAATGTTTTGTAAACGCATAGGAGCCGTCGGCCAAAGACTTCTAAGTCCACAACGCGTCCGAGCACAGTGTTGCTATTATCTGGTTTGTTTCTCTCAATATCTCATAGGTCACCATATAAAGATGAAACTGCCCTTCAAGATAATCGTAGACAGAGAGCATCGCGACAACGCCTCGTCTCGCGCTGATAACGCGATGGAAATTATCGACCCCGGTTCACCGACGGGGGTTTGTTTTGAACGTGCATCCTCGCGCACAGCCGTCGCCAATAACGACGATAGAACAGGCAAGCCTTTCCACGACGGTGGCGACGGCGTCGTCGATGATTCCGAATCGTATAAAACGGAATAAAGAGCACACGTACGAGATAACAGGTTGCTGCCGAAACACGAGCCACGTATCAGGCTAACGTGCGTTTCGTATTATACACGACACGACCACGACACGAGACAATCTCCTTCGAGAGCGCGCGCATCGCCCATTGTTTCGACGCGGTGGCGGTGATATGGGTAAAAGCGACCGGATAAATGGCGACTTTCCCCCCTCCGCTCGCGACCGCCTCACGGGTTGTAAATCTCACGCGACACGCCGAAACGCACGCGTTCACCGTACGAGTATACGAACGTTTAAATAACGGAAATATCGTCTGACAAGAATTGAACGACGTTTCATTGAAAAAATACCTCGACCAAATCTAATATATAAACTACTCACCCTGTGACCAGATTCTTCGAGTCGCTGCCTCTTGGAGTGTGGTCCGTCTCCGTTGAACGCCATCCTGGGGCTCGGCACCGGGCAATTACTTTTAAAAGCGGGACACTCGGTGCTACGACGACACGTCCGTGTGTATACCGCGCGGCTCTCTACCGTGTCGACGATCTCGTGCGCGGGCGGGGAGGGGGGAGGAAGGAGAAAATAATCGGTAGGACACGACGCGAACGCGACGAGAACAGACAAACGCGCGAGAGCGGCTTAAGGGAAACTGGATCTCGATGTTGCTGGAGAGGAACGTCTCTGCCTCTAACGAAGTAGCCGGCCACCGCAGCGCTATCTACCGACGCCGCGATTCGAATACTGACGAATCTTTAAGGCGGAACCGCGCGCATGCGCTCCTATCATTTGCCCCACTTCCGGATTGGTCCGCCTATCGTTGATCGCGTCATGCGTTCGAACGGTAAAATTATCACTAAATAATGAGTCAAAAGAACAATTATAAAACATAATGATGCTTTCCGATATAGTTTTTAAAAATCGTTACGATTGTAGATCGAAGAATAGAAAACTAAAATATATTATTCATATATCAACAATAATTAAATGATATTGTCCAATCAAAGGCACATCGTGATCTGGAACGACTTTGATTCATGGACGCGGGAAGTGCAATTGTAAGAATCTTTACATTGATTAAAGATGGAAGAGGTGGGCAGGATTTATCGGTAAATAATTAAAAACTGTAAACTAATTAGTTATTTTTCCTAGACATTAACACTAAATTTCGTGGTGACAGTCTACTATCGAACACTGGTTTTAGTGTTGGTGTCAAATTTTTTTCCGACAGAAATAAAAATCTGTCATAAAGCACAATGGTTTCCACTAATGGCGCCAACATCATTCGAAGCGATCCAAACACTATAACTTGTTGCCATCGTTTTAAGAAACCAATAATTTCCGAATCATTAATATCAGAATCTTTTGGTTGCAAATAACTATCAAAATTTGCAGTAGCTGCATTGCAATATCTAAAAGAATACAAGATATTTTTATATATTTTTCCGTTTCGTGCTGTTTAACGTTTGACGTTTTATTTATCAAATGTCAATCACTTAACTGTTCAAATGACATTCCTTTTGATACTTTAACATTTCTGAATTGGCTATGACGTAATTTTTCATTTTTTTTTACTAAAATAGTTTCTAAAGCTGCTCTATAAGTATGTACCTAAAACAAACAAACAAATTAATAATACTTATTGAAATATATATATTTTTATTAATTCACTCAACTATTAAATCTTCATAATTTCCATTCTTTAATTTGTCACAATATTTCTCAATAGCATGGCAAGCTACTTCTAATGATGTATAAGTTAGTGAATGATTTTTACACAACAGGTACTTGCTAAGTGGATAACCTTTTAATCCGCTTATTTCTGATCTAAAAATTAACTATATGTGTTATATAATATAATAATTTTTAATAAAAACCATTTTGATATAAATACAATATATACGAACTGTATTGTTAGTTTCATGTAACAACATCCTACGATACAAATAAATTTGGCTTCTTTTCTAGATGAGTAAAGCTTTAATAATATAGGAGCTAAATCCCCACAAGGATGAAGTCCTATAAGTCCAAATTCAGTTTCTGTTTCACTTAAATCAAATTCATTCTTAAATAATTCTTTTAATTGTCTAATTAGTTCTGATTCGACTAAATTTGAAGGTTCTAGTTTAGCTGTAAAGTGTTGAGGACATTTTTGATAGAAAGAAGGTATATGCTTTCTTATAGACATCAACAATTCTTGATCCCATTTTCTGAAACAAAATCAAATCATTATCATCAATTTTATATATACTATTATATCATAATCATTTATATACCTAGCTTGTTGTAACAATATACAATCTTGTTCAATACAAGTAACGTACAATCCATATTGAAAAGCTAATATACGAGCTAAATGACCCATCCCAGATCCAATATCAACAATACATTTGCAACTAGCTTCATAGGCACATTCTGCGCATACTTGTGCTATTTCATGTATCTCGTATCTTTTTTTTTTTTTAATATGTTTTGAAAATAAATTATTAAATTTGTGATTTTGAAAATATAACTTGTCAAAATTATCATTTTTATTCATTGTAAAAGTATCATTATAATTATTATTGGTTTTCGTTTTATTAGATTCACAAGCCATAATACTTTTTGGATCTTCATTATCTCTATTTACTTGTAAAATATTTGCTACTTGGCGAAGTGCAAGCAATGTTAAGGGCCATACACGTGTGCTGTAACACAATTTAAAAACTATACATATATATAATGTTATATGCAATACATGTTAAGTTCGAACAACATAGTGTCAATATTCACCACGAGATGTCTCCTGATAACCATTTTCCAAATTCTTGCGGAGGCGTATCTTGTAATGCAAACTTCCAACTTTCTGGTAATTTGTCCCATAATTTGTCTTGAAAAAAATCCTGTATTTAAAAAAGACAGTCTATACATTTTAGTAAAATTACTACTTAAGAATATATTTTATAATGGACAATACACATTTACATCGAATTACTATACATCAGAAAGAATACAACATGGTATTCGAATACAACATGCCGGTATGAGATTTATTTTTAATATTATTTACATACCACAATATAAGAATTTAATAACCAACCATATAAGTCTAGAACACAAAATATTTGGTCAATCGTGACACGAATTCTGGTACAAACTTTACATGTGCACCGAATGTCAGTAGGTGCAGCCATTATTGCAGTGAAATAACCGCGTAAATTTAACTGATCGTTCCACGTGGTTCTAATTTTCTTATAAAAGTATCGTTTCTAAATCAATATTATTTATCAATATCAAAGTTTATGTATAATTGATTGATTCTCGATTAACAATTTATTGTCATTAGATATTATATATACATATATAATTATATATAATCAACATAATATTTATTTATTAACCATAAATTATCGAATTACATATATTTTGTATATGTATGTATGTAAAATTTAAAAAGTAATTCTTCACAAAGAAAATAGAAAGTCCAGTGAATATGACGCTGACTATTTCTTTTTGTTTAATCCCGCATATGCTGTCTAATTATATAACGTAGTTATGAGGATATGCATAGGTGCCAATGATATGGCCGATATAACAAATTTTGTTCAAAAGAAAGTTAACGATAACGAGAAAAACTGCCAGACACAAAAAGATAATTTATTTAGTTTTTTATTTCTAACCAAGATATCGATCAAACGAGTTCAGGAAATGATCAAATCGAAAGCAATTTTCTCACACAGTCGTATAAAATTTTAATATGTCATCCACAAAATCTTATGAAACAGCAAGCATCTTCCGCCGTTTCAATACAAAAGACAAAGGAAATGAGAATTGTTTGTTTGCTTTATTTATTAATTAAAAGATCGGATGCTCTTCTTGCTATGTCCCACTTTACGCCACTTTCACTCTTCAACAGTTACGTTATTGCTCATGAGCACACTGCTCTCCAAGAGTGCTATATAGTCACAAACTATTATACGTATACGATCGTAGAAGGAGAACTGTATCATCTGCCATTCTATATCCCTAGACTTTCATGAGAAACTGAGCAACTAAGATTCCTGCAATCGTTTCTTAAATGTTGTTTCACAAGTTGGTGTTGCAATTATTACTAAATGCTTTAATAAAGCTATTTTTTTTTTACTATTTATTTTATTTATGCGTTTTTGATCATTTTAAACAAAATAATTAATCTTGAACGATCTCGTCTAATTTATAAATTTTATAAAAAAAAAAAAAATAATAGCATTTTAAAAATTCAGAAATACAAATTTTTTTTTCCAGGTGAATAACATCCATAAAAGATATATCTTTATACAATTTGAAAATCACTGACCATTCAATTCTTTGCTCATCTTGTTCGATTCTCTTGGTCGTTGTTTGGACCTCTTACGCCAACATAAGTGAAAGTTTTCAAGTAGGACGAGCGAAACGTCGAATCCCGTTGGTGCGTGGATATTTGCTAAATGCTTATCCCGGTGGTTACCTGGTCCATCGAAATCGTTAAATGTCAATGTACTCTGACAGTACTTCTCACTTAATTTCAAAATTCACTGGACAAACCGTCGAATGATCGTTAAATATTAAAGTTCAAAAGTGAATATTGAGAAGGATCAAAAAGGTCTACGAGGAATTGTTTTAAACAAATCCATCTTACGAATCATAAGATAGATCAATCTGGAATTCACGTTACGCAAGTATGAGAACTTTACATCATCAGAGCTTTTGCAACTAAGGGTTTTACCAGGTCATCCTTATTTAACTGACATTCTAGATTTCTACCTTTCACAGCAACTGAACATGATTTACGGAAAAGAGTGCACGCGATGTTTTCACATCAATATAAAATTGTTGGAAAATTTCTGATTGTCTCTATTAAAAAAAAGAAGAAACACGTAATCGTAGATAATCTAAAACAAGATATATAGAAATTAAAAATATATATAGCACGGTAAAATGGATTTAATTCAATTTAATAATAAATATATTCATTTTAATTCATTCCTAATTGAAATATTAAAATATTGAAAAATTAAATAGAATTTAAATATAAATAATAATAATAAAGTATCATTTTTAGACATAGTAAGAAATAATGATAAAATAATAGTTAATCTAAGAATCAGAGAATTGTTATATATATGATAAAAGCGATGCGGAATTCGCTTATCATCGAACTCGTGAAAGAAAGGTTGTTACACAGACACAGGAAATGATCTGTTCGTAAGAAATCGTTCGGAATTGCTTTAAACTTTTAGCGAAAGTAATAATAAGAGTATGTAAACGTGTACGTGTGCGCATGTACATATATACATGTATATATATCAAGACAGTAGTCTTTCACCAAATAATTCGGTGAATACCATGCCAGCCTCGCCAGACACGGCCTTCTCCTAGAGGAAAGGTAGGTTTCGGTTTCGATAGGCCTTGGAGGTCGACGGAAAAGTGACGCTCGTTTAATATAATCATCTTCCTTTCCTTTCGATAGGTAGACGGATTTAAAGAAAGTTGGAGACCGCTTCGCCTGCTTCGCCCGCTTCCCTTTCCCTGACGTCTCTGCGTGTTCGAACCTTTTTTTTTTTATTTTTTTTTTTTTACTTTTTTTTCTCTCCTCTCGTCTCGAACCATGCCTGTATGTCCTGCACGCAAACGGTTGAAACGCTGTCTTACACTAGCCGCACAGAGTGTGTATGTAGCCACCGGAGCCAGAGAAAGGTGCCCCACCGTATTCGATATTAGAGAGGAGCTTCTTGAACTGTCCAATGGTGGTGGCATCAGGTAGGGAGAAACGGACCTCTGGGTCCAATATGTCCTCAGTTCTCGTACGAAGCTTCATTCAATATCGTTCAGTACATGCCCGGTCCTACGGGTAACATGTTGCCTATCGCGAGTTAGCCGCTCTTGATCAAAAGTTAACACGTGAATCCGGTGAAGTGTGACTCGATCGTATAGAAAAGAGTTCGGACGGAATAATAGATTCGAATACAGACACCATGCATGTTTTTAAACTGGTAATTGTATAAAAGATCATGTCTCGCTTCGAGAATATTCCCGGGAATCGGTGAAACTCACGTCCGAGAGTGTCGCGTTAATAGCGCGTTTAACAGAATGCGCCCGCTTGTACTTTCATCATAATAACTATGTCTCGTTTCGTAGTTACGGGATACGTTCGACGCGGTTCTATCATTTGTAATCAGTCAGCGTATCGCCTTTGGCTACTTAGCAAGGGAAAGTACTTACATTGGATTAGCAATGCGTTTATGTATGTTCAGTTAATAGTTCGTAACGTATCTCATTTTTTTATTTTTTATTTTTTTTTCTACCGTTCTATGAATTTCAAATTATTTGAAAAGTGTAACGATCTTTTATCTTAATAATAATAATAATAAGATCAATTTTTTTCTTTTTTTTTTTTTTTCGTTTAACACGAAAACCACAGATAAATGAATCTTATTTTGACCACGTATACAAGAGACGAGTTTTCTTTTTGTTCGAGGAATATTAAGAAGTTCCCCGCTTTAGGAGAGTCGAATTCTCGAGGTGAAACGCGCACGTCGTGAATCTAAAACCTAAATTTTCTCTCCTTCTTTCTCTCCATAGCCATGTGAAGCAAGCGACAAGAATTTCTGTTCTATTCGCACAATTTAAACTCGAGAAACATCCTATATCCGATACGTGCTGTAACTTGGCCTCGCCATATCGGGAACACGATCGCGGCTGGGAATCGCTTATCAGGGTAGCAGTAACTGTCCATTCGGCGACGCTAGAATACCAATCGATTGGCCTCTTAAGGTCTTGCAGGATGTTTCTTCTCGTTTATTAATCAGGTCACTCGGTTATCCACGCGCGACCAATGTTTCCACAAATCCGTTTCTCCTTTGTACACAGATACTTTATTGCCATTGTTGATCTTGTTTTATTTCCATGTTCCAATACAGATTCCATCTTTCCAGATTGTTATAGTAGTGGCGATCTTCATCGCCACCACCCTTGCCAAAGATGAGTCCTCGAAAAACCGCGGTAAGAGACAACAGGTTGCATTTTATCCGAGGAGAGGAGCCAGACCGCCACCTTACGCGGTCCAGATGGAGCCAATCGTTCAATATTCTCAAAGAGATCCCCTCTACAATCCTCTGGCGAGCTCTAAGAGCGACGACTTTTACGAAAAGGGTCCGCTCAATTATTACCCGACCGAGCCGGAGCCGATCATCGAAATTATCATCAAGGAATCGAACGAATCGCTGCCAACACCGGTACCTCCGCCTCCACCGCCATCGCCAAGATCCACGAAAGAGCCTATACAAGTGTTCTACGTGAAATACGAGAAAAAGAAGGGCTACGGGGATAAATCTCGTGTCGTCTACGATCCACCTGTACCCGCCCTGACACCTGTCGAGGATCACGAAGAGATCAAACCAGATAACCCAGCTCCTTATCCGGAAGAACCTGTTCACACAGTGACACCGACACCATCCGAACCTTCCACCACTCTACGAGCCATCATTCGACCCGACAGCGAAGTATATCACTCTGGTTCCAGCGGTATTCGCGTCACTTTTGGCACGGAACAAGTGCCTCCGAACAATCACAATAAGCGTAGCGATTTGGACGCTCCGCCTACCCAACAACAACAACAACAGGCCAAGCCAACTTCTACTTCTCCAGGATCCCCTAAAAGGCAACACGGCCCGTATCAACCGATTCAACCGATTCAACCGATCCATCAACGAGTACCGCCACCATTTCCGCAACAGAGGATCGCGAATTCTTTTCCGCAGCAACAGCCGCTCCACCAACCGCCTCTTCCACAACCGCCGCCTCTAAATTTTTTGCAGCAACAACAGCCATCGTTTTCTCCTCCGCAACCGAGAAGTCCGTTGCAAAGGCCTCAGCGTTTACCAATAACGATTCAAGGCTTGCCGGAAGTGCAACAACGAGCTCCGTTCAATAATTTTGGTACATCGCATCGCGTCAACATTAATCATCCCCAACAACCAGGATTCCCGCCTACGTTATCCGTTTCTCATCAAAATGTACAGTTACAGAATCAACCTTTGCCACCGAATCAAGGTAGTTCTTTCAACGTGGAGCAACAACCTCAACAACAAGTACCACCTTTGTCGCCGTACAAACAGCAGGAATTGGAGAAGCAGAGGTATCACGAGCAGCGTCGTCAACAGGAATTGCTGAAGCAACGAGAGCATCAAAGACAGCACGAGCAACAAAGGCTGCAGGAGCATCAACGATTTTTAGAGCAGCAGAGGCTCTTGGATCAGCAAAGACAGCAAGAGCAACAGCGACAGCAAGATCATCAGAGATTGCAGGAGCAACAGAGAATACAGGAGCAACAGAGGATCCACGAGCAGCAAAGGGTGCAGGAGCAGCAAAGATTGCATGAACAACGGAGAAGGAAACAGGAACAGGAGCAGAAATTATTGCAGGAACAACAATATCGTGCGCAATTGAAATACAATCAAGCACAACCGCCGAATATACCGCAAATACCGCAAATTTCGCCTCAAATTCAAAAACCTGGAGGGGAAATTTTCAAAGCTGTACCGAAACTCGAGCAACACTATGCAATTCGAGAAAATCCAATTCATCCCGGCCCTTTCCCGCCTAATCCTGTGATACAGTCAACCGGGTTCTCGGAAACTTCGCAAAATCAATACGTTTCCTCTCAACCATTGAGTTCGTCGGATATTTTGAGAAATCCGCCGAATGAATTTATAACCGATCAACAGCAACACTTGAATACGAAACAACAAATCATTCAAAATCAGCAGCAAGGATTTTTCTCGCAAAGTCTTCAACAACAGCCACAACAACAGCAACGATTCTCTACGTCTCCTCAACGATCTTCCATCTGGAGTCGTCCATCGTTCTCCGGAAATAGCGCGAGTTCTTCTCAAAAAATTTACGCGACCCCGGTCAGTCCTTTGGAGGATTACAACTCGGTTTCGACGATCAGATCTTACGTTTCGAGTACGACAACCAGCACCACGACAACAACAACGACCACCACCGAGGCACCAACCACAACTACAACTCTGTCCCCAAAGAAGGAGGCAAAAATCAAAGAAAATATTGCCAATTTACCAGACGAGGTGCCGGATGATATCAGGGAGCAGCTGCTCAGTTCCGGTATTTTGGGTAACGCCGACATACAAATACTCGATTACGACAAGGTCGGCGACATACCGATAGAGAAACTACCGCCAGAGGCCCTGGCGAATTTCTACGGCGCCGGAGGCGGTTCCGCGGTGGCTGCCAGCGAACCGGTCCCGTCCATCGTCAAGAAACCCAAAACGGCAGAGAGCGCGACTTCTTCCTCGACTTCTTCCACTTCCTCGACAGTTTTGGCGAACAAGTCGGCTGCTGGCAGCTCGGCTAAGTTCGAGCAGGCCACCTTGCGGCCAGGTGGAGTGGAGATGAAAGTAGTACGCTTCGATCCGAATACGGAGCAAGGCCAGGCTCTGGCAGATCAGCACATACGCGATGATGCCACCAGATTGAATCCCGTAACCGTGGGAGCGAGAGACGAATCTCAATATAATCGTTATTTACCGCTCAAAGTGAGTGGTGCATCCTTCCCTATCCCAGACGTGCCGCAGCTTAACGGTAGGAAGATCTCCAGTGTGGTTGTGCTGGCACCTGTTGACTACAACTTTCAAGACGATAAGGAGATCGAGTCGAGACAAGGTAGGAGGGTGAGCGATGTCCAAGCGGTCAAGTTTCTCGCTGGCGACACTCTGAAGCAGCTGGTGAAAAAACCAAGCGCGGAGAATTATAAGAAGTGGTTGGAACAGGAGAGCCGTACGGAGCCGCAGAAACAGTCAGTGGTACTATTGGTAACCACGTAAGTGATAAACGCGAATTCGATGCCATAACTTCATCACGCTTACTTACTACCGTTCACCTTCATTAACTCACTCTTTCAATCGTTTCAAACGATGCGTGCAATTATTCTGTAACGAGCCATATTTTCTACCATCTCTCATAAATGTTCCTTTCGATCCACTTCCGTGAACGTTTTCCAGGTAATAATTATCGAAATCACCGAGCTTCGCTTTCTTCCGATTCTTTCTCAAATAATAATGTTTAATGATGTTGTAGGCTAAAAGACGCGGAGCAAGGTGAGAAAGAGATCTTCATGTATGACGTTGTCTCGCAAACTGTGAGCAAACTTGCTGGAGATCTGTCCACAGCGTTTGTAGATGCTGCCGAAAGTAATTCGGACAATACAGATTCTCTCATCGATTCAACTTTGTTCATATTAAGTGAATGAATAATACGACGGATCAGATCTACTTAAAAACTAAATAAGAAAAGAAGAAGGTTTACCGTGCCAAGTCCGAAAATAAAAAAGTCCTGTCATCTCGTTTAATTTAAGATTACAACGAAATCGAAATAAATTTAATAAAAGGTAAAAAAACATAAAAATACAAATATCCTTGTAGATACTTTAAATGTATTATTATGTATATATTGATTTTATACTTTTTTATATGAAATAAACGCAATATTTTTTTTACATGAAAATCCTTTGCTATCTTACCTAAATTATGAATTTTTAAAAATATTTTTAATCAGAAATATATCATTTGTTAATTTAGACGTCAATTTAGACATTCGGAAATTAGTTACGACTTTAAGCGCAATTTAAATTTATTGCTTCTGATAAAATAAAAATAATTATTTATATAAACTTTTACAAATAATAATATCTTTTATTGATAATTTCATTTTTTTAATTTTAGAATTAGCATTATTTATTTATAAAAAAATAAATTAATCTTTTCATAATTTAATTACAAAATAATGTTATATATATTTTAACACTTTAAAATTTTTGAATAAAATTAATTTTTAATTATACGTTATATTTTACGATTATTATAAATTACATTTTTATAAAAGTATATTATTATGTATTTACGTAAATGTAATATCTATATTTTTTACACAAAAACATTACGACACATCATTTTAAAAGAAAAATAATAAAATATTTAAGTAATATTATCGTACACATTAAAATCAAATATACATAGAAACGTCAAGAAAAATATAAGAAATGGCGTAAATATAGACTATTAGTGCCATCTTTTGAGTATCCAAGATTGGTTTCTAAAAATACTCAAGAGATGGCGCTAATGGTTTATTTGAATTTTATTTCTATCCTTCTTTTATTATTTACTCTCATTGTCTTCTCATTGTTTCATCTGTGGCATCTGAAGATGGCGCTAGTTCTCTAATTTTTATCTTTTCTATCTTTCTCTTACTATTTGTTCTCTTTATCTTATATACATTTGAGTTTTATTCGGCACCCTAGAGATGGCACTAATGACACAATTTTTATTTTTTTTCTTTTATTGTCTTCTCTATATCTATAAATTTGTTTTACAAAATTATTTTATTTGCCAAAATTATTGATTAAAAATCTTAATAGAATTTATTCGATTCAATTTTTATTTTTTTTATATTTATATATCATGTAATATTTTATATACATTTACATATATTCACTTCCTTATGTCGTAAAGAAATGTATCAGATTGAAAATCAATGTAAAGAAATTATTTTTAAAATTGGTTGATTTTACCAATTTCTATAATTGAATTGAATTGTTTTATCTCTTTTATCTCTTATTTATTGTTCTAAAAAATATATAAAACATTTTTTGTATGATCGATATTTGAAAACGTAGAGTACAAAATATCATTAAATGTAAATCTATTCTATATTTCATCAATGCTATGGTGATAAATATTCTAAAATTTATACTAGGGAATTATTAAAATACAATATAATAATATATAGATATATTTTATTATTTTAAGTTTGGTACCCATAGTTGCGAGTACGCATGTGTTTCGTTTGCCACCAATAAGGTAGTTAATATTTTTATAAAACATTGAAATCTAAAATATATCTTGATATTAACTGAAAAACGTAAGAATAAACGTATAATTTTTTATATTTGCTTATTAATAATATTTTAATTATTTCAAACTAAATGTTTCTAACAAATTGTATTATTATTATTTTATAGGTTATCGTGTTCTCATATCGTTTTACATCAAAATGTTAAAAGGGTGATTTGCCAATATTCTGTTAAAGGAATTATATTATATCGAATATAAAAATGTCGAGCAGCAGTTCTGAAAGTAGTGACGATAGTCGTCATGAAAAATCTAGGAAAAGACATAAACATAAATATCCTAACCAAGAAAGACGATCGAACAGAAAGGAACTGTGCAACAAGAATAAAAGTTACAGAGATAGGAGAGAAGGTAGGGACGTTCACAAATTTAGCAGAGAAGTAAGAAGAGAAAATAATGATATACATCGTGATAGATCACAAGGCGAACGGGATAGGGCATATAGGGATAGTCGACATGATCATCCAAGGAGGGAGGATGATAGACAATATGATAGAAGAAGATATGACAGATCACCTTTAAGAAGAGAAGAATCTCGTCCAAGACACAGAGATTATGAAGAGAAAACTAAAAAGCACAGAGAATCTATGGAATATACTAAGAAACATGACAATGTAAATAAAGAAACAAGGAATAATTTTGAAGAGGTAAAAGTAAAAAAGGAACCATCACCAGAATGGGGTAAACCTATTGTTAAAACAGAACTTAAACCAAAGCCACAAGAAAAAGAGAAACCAAATTTTGAATTATCTGGAAAATTAACAGAAGACAGAAATACTGTTAATGGTGTAGTAATTAAATATTCTGAACCTCCAGATTCAAGAAAACCAAAACGTAGATGGAGATTATATCCTTTCAAAGGAGAAAAGGCATTGCCTACATTATATGTACATAGGCAATCAGCTTACCTTATGGGAAGAGACCGTAAAGTTGCTGACATTCCTTTAGATCATCCTTCATGTTCTAAGCAGCATGCTGTTTTACAATATCGTTTAGTATCTTTTCAAAAAGAAGGCGGTGGTGAAGGAAGAAGAGTTCGTCCTTACCTTATAGATCTAGAATCTGCAAATGGTACATTTGTAAATAATGTAAAATTGGAACCAAGAAGATATCATGAATTATTAGAAAGAGATGTAGTACGATTTGGATTCAGTTCTAGGGAATATGTTTTATTACATGAACATAGTAAAGATGATTCATTAGATGATGATGTTCCCTTAACAACTACAAATGCAACTACTGTTACTACTACTGCATAGGTATTACATTTTTTAATTTGTAATATTTATTAAACGTTTTATTTCTTTTAGAAGTTAAGATATTTATATATTTTATTTCAGGATTTTACTTGTAAAATATTTAAGAACTTATAAAATATTTTAAATATATTATCTGAATATATAATTTACTTATTAGGATAAATTGTAAAGCTAAGTTATGATTCTCTTTAAGTAAAAAAACTTACTATAAAAAAATTAATCAATTCTTATATAGAGTATTAATAACAATATAATATTTGTTTTATGAAATTTTTTTCTTAACAAAAAAAATTGTCAGCACACAAGTTTCACATTTTATCTAATCAGGAACAAAAATTGATTGTAAGAAATCATTTTTGAAATACATTGAAATTTATTCATTTATATTTAGAAATTTATTTACCCAACTTAAATAATAAATTTTGTATGTTATATGCAATTTTATAACAGTCCTTGTATATTGTATAGATATGTATATATAAAATATACAAAATTCATGTAGAAATTATTTTTTTAGTATATATTTTCTAATATAATTTTGTAGAAATATTTACAAAATTTGATTTTCTTACTTACAAACCACAAAATTTGTAACTAATATTATATAGACAATATATAGGTATTTTTTTTAAATAAAAGAATTAAAAAATATAATACAAAAATTATGAAATTTTTTTTTTTATTTAATTTTCAAATATTAATTAGCATTTATCGATGTTCGTATCTTAATTTATAAATTCTTTTACCAATTCTATTTTTATAAACTATTTAGTCTTTTAATGTTCTAAGTAAAGAAAATTTCAGGCTTATTCTTATTATAATTCATAATAATTCTCTGGATAGATATTTATAATATTATTTTAATACTTTCATGGAAAAAATTATTGAAATTCAAAAAATATCAAATTTATATTAATAAAATATTTACACAACTCTTTGGATTTTATTGCTAATAAAATAATAATAATGAAATTTTAAAATATAAATTTCAAAAATTATCAGTTCAGTCACATTATATTTAATCTTAATTGTACTATTTTAAAAAGAATCACTATATTTATATGTAAAACTTAACAAATTCTTAATGTAATATGAATATCAATTTTAATGCTATATTTTATACTATCACTAAATATGAAATTTGTACAATGAATAGTGAAAATTTAATCGTACTTTTGCGTCATTAAATAAATACATTAGTTGCACTAAAATAGTATCAAAAACTATTATAGATTAATCACGTATAATACTCTACAACTATTCTCGTTTCTTAGATGCTAAACAGTAAATCTGATTATCTATTATTATTAATTAAACCTATTTACTAACTAAAAATTTTCTGCCACAATTTATGTAAAATAAATTTCAAATATTTAAATCTAAAATATGTACATATACATTAATATGGCAGTTTAAAGCTATGGAACTTTATACATGTTTCCAGTTTTGATATAATTATTATTAAAATTACAGTTCTGTTGTAGAAACATATTTTAAATGATAATATCTATTACATCTTTAACAATTTCACGATCCATTTACTCTTACAGCATCTGTATTAATGTTCGTATATGTAACTATATTGTTACTATCTTCAACAACTGGAGTCTGTCTTAACAAATTTAATAATGCACTGTTTATCACTAAAGGTATATTAGCTTTACCATTTTGTAAATTAGAATGAGTTCTTTGAATTTTCGGTAATGTATTCTTCGCGACGTTATCAGTTGATTCGCCAGTTCCTCCAATAACACAATTCTTTAATGGAAGAACATTTTGTGAACTAATTAACGATGAACTAGGTCGAGTAGGTGGTGCTAAACTAATATTCGAGCTTAAAGAACTAGAACTTCTACCTTCTAAACTTATTTCAGATCCTCGTCGTTCAGTTACGTTTCTTTTATTTTTCCGTTGATCAGTCAATGACGTAAATGAATCTCTTTTTAATATCGCTTTAATAGTAGGATTAGTTAATTTCGAACTATCTAAAGTATTACATTTCTCAGTCATATTTGTAATCGATGCCCTTTTACGTTCCGGTAAATTTAAACTAGATATCGATGATCTTTTATCACATTTTTTTTCCAATTGTTCTTTAATATCACTCGAAATAATATCTTTTTGTTCTTGCGATGCATCAGAATGCAAATTACTTTTTACATCTACGTTTGTACTAGCTTTATTTGTATTAGCTAAATTTTGATCAGATATGTGAATTGACCGTGGCACTTCGTATCCATTTGTTGAATTTTCTTTTAGAATAATATCTTCATTATCTGCTAATAATTCTAAATATTTTGGCATTTCCCCCGATTGTGATGTAGGTGTTGCATTATGGGAATTCTGAAGGAATGGTTGCATATCTCGACTACCTTCTGAACTGCTCGATTTCCATGAATTCCCTGAGAAAATCAATTGATCTTATTACATTCAATTTCAATTAATAATTTTGATATGAACTAACGAGTGAGTAGAATAGAGACATTGATCGAGAAAGCAGGATACATACAGATGAGTTTCACGAAGAGAACCTACCTGAATTGTTATGATTTTGGTTCTCGTCAGCAAAGTAAGCCATGTTAGAGACGCCTGCAAGCATGAGCCATGCAATGATAAATATATATTCAAGCAAATTGTTAAATTTATATATTGAACACTTTAATGGTGATGCATCTTGTTGAATTGAATCATAATTATTGAACATGAAACAATATGTTCATTTTATGATATGTGAAAAATAAATTGAATTTTTGAAATACATTCATTTATGATCTATTAGGTAATTCTATTAGTCAACAAAGCAGTTATTAGCTTATTTAGAAATTAAATTTTACTATAAAACTATGAAAATCATATAGATATACGATTGTATCCATAAGCAATAGAAAAGGTTTTAGTCATAAATGATTAAATATTTTTAGGCGAATTTTTTTATATCATCCCCCAATTCAAAATAAAAACTTTTAGCTTTTAATTTTGCAAACATGTCAAAAAGTTAATGTAAATGAACATCTTTATAGACTGAAATGCATATGAGGAGTGAGATAAAAAATGTAACATTGAATTTTATAAGAACCATTCTAATAAGCGATCTGAAATCTTATAAGCTAAAATGTGTTTGTTCAATTGGCAATTAATACATTTGAAAAAAAATGTAGATTTATGTTCCATGCCAGAGAGTCAAATAATGCAAATATCTATATATAATAGAAACTTACCCCTTCTAGATAAGTAATAACTAGCAACTGGATTTAATTGTGCATCCTCTATAGTACTTCGAAGACTAACTATATTTTCTAGACAAACTTTAAAACTTGGTCTGGTATCAACATCGCTCCAACAACGCAACATGAGTTGATGTAACGCGAGTGGACAATTCAAAGGTTTGGACAATCTTCCACCTGCACGTACATGATGCAATACTTCGATATTTGTTCTGGCAGGATACGGTTGTTGGCCCAACGAAGTAATTTCCCACATTAATACACCAAATGCCCAGACATCACTCTGCGAGGTGAATACACCATCTACTAAAGATTCAGGTGCCATCCATCGAACAGGAAGTAATCCTTCTCCTTCCTATGATGGAAATTAAAATATTTATTTTATCTTTTTTTTATTTTATACTAAAAGTTGTTAGATTAAACAGAACATTTACTTTTCGATAATAATCGTTTTTGTATATATCTCTAGCAAGTCCAAAGTCACCAATCTTAACGACACGATTCTCTCGATCTTTGGCCGATACCAAACAATTTCTACACGCAAGATCTCTATGTACAAAATGAAGCTCTTCTAAATAACGGCATCCTCTTGCTACATCTTCACACATGGCAAGTAAATCTTGCAGTCGTAACGCGTGTGAATCCGATGGTTGCAGAGATCGACTTGCCCTTAAATAACTCAATAAGTCCCCAGCCTCCATTAGTTCCAACACTAACAATGGTGGATCCGTATCTAAGCAAACTCCTAAAAGTCTGAGTACATGTTTATGTCGAAAATGACTCATGAGTCTAGCTTCCTGAAGGAATTCTGTCTTCTCTTGAGCCGAAGCTCCTTTTCGAAGCGTTTTAATTGCGACTGGTGTAATTCCTGGCCTTTCCAAATCCTTCGCATTTCCTTGAAATACCTAAAAGATTTTGACATTTACAATAATGATACAGTTTTACAATCTCGTGAAATATATAGAATTTATCACTTACTTCTCCAAAAGCTCCACTACCCAAAAATTTCGCTAATGTTATTTGTTCCCTTCTAATTTTAGGAAGGGTAGAGTCGTCCGAATCGTTTTGCAATGTAGACGCGTATAAAGCGTTGGATTGAACGAAATTTCCACGTGGTATCTCTCGAAGTGTTGCTAATTCGACATCGCTTACTAACGGAGGTAAGACCGCCTTTTTATCTTCTTTGCGTTGTCGGTACACTGCTGGATTACAAAAAAAAAAGAACTTATCTTTTACAGTACTGTCAATATCGATTTATAAATTTAAATAAGAATTACTTTAAACGTCAAAGAATATATACTTTATTTATAATTATCATACACTTACGGCAAAGGAAATAACAGGAACAAATGAGCATAATAATGATAACAGGGACGCTAAGTCCCAACACTAAACCAAGATGTTGTTGAGCCGCTAATATCCCACCGGTAGCTTCCGTTAAATCAATGATCGGGCTGGATCTGCTCCAACCACCGAAACCGTACGCGTTCCTAGCTTGAACTCGAAACCTGTATTTGTCATCCATGTCTCCTGTGATTATCCAGTAATTGTCTGTACCATTGTAATACAACTTCCAACTTGCGTTCCCAGTCGAGTCTATTTGCTCGTTAATCTCATTGATTTTCATCCCTTCGACACGGTATAACGTGATTTGCGAACCATGAGCTTGTGCCGGTTTCCAATTCAATTGGTAGACTGAATTACGAAGTTTGGTTACCGTAGGCATACCAGGAGCACTCGGTACATCACCTATTTTCCAAATTGAATTCGAAACGATGTATCATTGTAAAGAAAGGAGGTCAAAGTTAAAATCAAAGTTTATTACCTAAAGTTTGAAAAGTGAATCTTCCATCAGTTGGCCAGACGAAATCCTTCTTGTAATTAGGATATCTCAGAAGCAAGTGGAATTTGTACAAAGTTCGAGGTTGCAGTTTCTTGATAAAATACGTCACCTTGTCCTTGTCTACCTTGAAATCGTTGGCCACTTGCCAATCTTCCATGGCAACGTCTTTGTACTCTAACGTATATCTGACCATCAAGTTGATCGTTGGTACCCAAGATACGTTCAAGCTATTTACGCTAACCCCAGTTAAAGTTAAATTATTGGGTTCCGGATACATTTTAACTACTTGACTTGAGCTTTCGCTGTAAACATCGTTGACGTGAGTGGGATAAGCACGGACGAACACCAGATATTCTTGATCGGGTAACCACGGTTCTAACATGGTGAAGTATCTGCCGTCCGTGGTACGCTCCGTACCCTTTATAAACTCTCCCTTCTGTCGTGCCCCGTTTATTAATCGAACCAGTCTCCAATGCACTTCGTATCTCACTGCTGGGGCGTTTAATATTTTTGGCGGCATCCAATATACAATGGCCAAAGTTGGCGTGAGTGCTTCGACGGTTACGTTTTCCGGGGCCGTAGGTGCTCCTGCTTCGGTTTGTAACACAACACCGGAACCAAATTCCAAGCTCATCGATTCCAAATTGGCATAATAATTACTCAAAGCCAGTTTCAATCCATAGTTGGTGAAAGGCTTCAAATCCTTTATTTCGTATTCTTTCTTGTAAGTTTGTAACTTTATCCTGTCGCCATTCTCGCACATATTAGGATCATTTTCCAAACACTGAGATACGTATATCGTGTACAACGTGGTGGGCAAACTGTATCTTTCGCAACCGAATTGTGGAACAGGCTCGGGAAGTCTGACTGTAATACTGTTTGCCGATTTCTTCATTTCTTCCACATTGTAGGATAGGATCCCTTGACGAGGGATCAAACAGTTCGTGATCGGATAAGTTTGCAAGGATTTTCCAAGGGCTTTGATGCTTCGTACGGATGGCAAATAGAAGTGTCTGATCTCCGCGTCATCGGGATATTTTTTATTTACAAAGTAAATCTGATCCTCCGCGATGTTGGACCAATAAATATTCATCTTATCGACCGTTAACGATTTTGGCGGTAATCCTTTATTGAAGCTCGCGCTTGCTATCAAATTGCATGCACACCCATCGATATCGGCGATATTTAAGTGACCTTCCAACGAAATCCAATACATGACCGGTTTTTGAAAATTGGTACTGTCGATGGTCATCACCGGGCTGACGGACGGTCTGTAAGGGCAGGAACAATCATCTATGTAATTGAAGAACGGTTGAATGTCTGTCCCGTCTAAATTAGATTGCATTATTATCCCGCCATCCTTTTTAGTCTCTATCCAATACAACGATCTGTAATAGATTAAATCAGATTATAAAATAAACTTAAAGGAGACGTTGAAAAAGATTCTGTAAAAATAGTAGCTACCCTGTGGATGGTAATATGTCAAGATTTACGATACGTCTGTTCGACGTGACGATACTTTCGTACTTGAGAATTCCAACTTGCCACAAGGTCAAGTCTAATTTCATGATGCGCCCGCCATTTTCTCTATAACTCAACTCGGACCAGTAAAGATGCCTCGCAACCCAATCGACAGTTATGCTAAGTGCACTGTTGTTTAATGCCAACATTTTAGTAGCATTTGATCCATTCAAATCCGATGTTACCAATTCTCTCATTTCGTTGATCCAATAAATCTTGCTCTCTGTAGCCAGATAAGTAACCTCGACCGCGATATGTCGCGTAATTGTATAGTTCACTTCCTGATCTAAATCGGATATTCTGACCGCGTCCATTGTAGCTACCAACAATTGTGGCACCGGATTTTCGTATATCGTGGAAATGTTGATCACGTCTGTGTACAATCCCGCGCCAATTTTCGTATGAGCACGAACTTGAAAGTAATATGTCATGTTTGGCAAGAGATCTTGAACTGTGTACTCTAACAATGTGGACGGGATAAGCGATTGATCGCAGATTTGTATCTCGACGTTGTGCTCCTTGAACCAACATTGTACCGTATACCCTGTGATCAGACCATTCGTGAACTCGGGTTGATCCCATCTGTAAACCAATCATCAATCATTTCAAATGAATAAATTCTATTGATAAATATCTTCATCATTTACCTAAATATCGCAAATATATCAATGTTATCGCTCAACGGTTCCTTATGGAATTCTATAAATGCTCTGGAATTAGTTGGCTGACTCGGAACACTCTGCGGTGATCTCAATATCTTCCTCGTATGATGAGCCGTTTCCCAATACGTAAACGCTTTTACAGTGACTTCGAGAACCGAATAAGGCAAAATCTGTTCTGAATTATTGTAAGGCATAGATGTTTCCGTGGTTATCTCTGGATTCGAATTAGTGTTGATATAATCCGCAAATTTCACTTCATAAAACACAGTCCCGTAATTGATATTCTCCACCGGGTCCCAGGATATGTTGAAGTTTCTCCATGTTCCTTCCACCCTAATACTGTCATAATTGACGGCGTTGGGTAATACCGTTACGGTCTCGGATGTAAAGTTCTTCGGATATTGATGGAGTGCCGGATCCATGATAGCTATCATATGGAGGCCCGACAAAGTGATACCATTTATTATAGCCGTGTTTTGGCCAGACAGATCGCCTATCACCGCATTCCGATCGTCTTGAAGCCAGAGAAGATGTTCTGAGAAGTAGCATAAAGGACCTTGCATGTTTGGATGTTGCAGAGCAGAGATCTTAAAGGATAATATCAAAGAAAGAGTATCGTTATAATTGTTCCTTTTTTCATAAAATTTATTTGAAATAAATAATTTAACGATAAAAACCTTTTCAGGCACGATTTTGTGGCTCATAGAAATCCTCTCGGACGTTGGTGCTCGATAAACAATAGATCCACTTTCGTAACTCCGAACAATCCAGTAAACGAATCTGTTTTCTGTGTCCAGTGTTAACCCCATCACTTGTTTCCCATTAAATATTTCATCCGAGTGATAATATCTTCTGTCCTGTCCGTTTAGACGAGCTACTTCAACAGCATGGCCTGTCGACCAATATAGATATGCTTCCAAAGAATCGATCATCAATTCTTTAACGATGGCCAGGATCGACATGGGTTCTTGATGAGATCCATTTAAATTAGCCCTTGTTATCTAAACGAGAAATATAGAGACAGATGAATCGATATGGATTAAAATAATCTGATTAATAAGATTAAAATATTTGATTTACAATTTGTTGCTTTGGATTAGCCCAATACAATTTTTTCGATATCCAATCGACGGCAACGCTTCCGACAGAATGAATATTCATCTTCATCTTTTGATGACTCGTGATGTTGTAACGATACAACGCAGAATTGTTTCCTACGATGTAGAGTACATCCTTGTACCAACTGACGTCAACAATATGATAATCAACCTCCGTTTCTTTCAAACTCGCTTTGTATATCAAAGTATCGATATTTTCTCCGGTCACGTCGCTCCTTAAGAGACCTTCGTTCGCTGACCATAATATGGACGCGTGCGATCCGTCTCTGGAAAAATTAATCAAAAATGATTAATCATAAGCGAGTATCGATCAAACGTGTTCTTTCTGCCAGAAAGAAGAAGGAACAAAATTTGAAACGATTATTCGATTAATTTTACCTCAATGTTCGACCCCTGAACTCGGTGGACCACGGTCCTCTGCCGGCGCTCGTGTATGCCGCCGCTTTAATCGAGTATTCTGATTTCTCTCGAAGATTATGCACAGTATGAGACGAGCCGGCGATATCTTTCTGATGGATCGTCTCCCCGGTAGACTCGTCTTTGATCTCCAATTCGTAAGACCAATTCTGCCAAGCGCCTTTCCCCTGGCCGCCCAATAGATGAGGCGCTTGCCACGAAACTTTCGCCCTCTCCACGCCCAGCACAGCTTGCACGCCTGTAGGAGGATTTACGGGGACAGGAACGGGCTGGCTCGCGTTCATAAGTACATTGACACTGACAAATGAACCGTTCGACCTGGAAGAAAGGAAACGTTCATTCAAGTCCCCATATAGTCATCGACATTGACCGAATAAGAATGAACTTTCGTACCTATCTGGATAAGCATTGTGAAAATATCTGTTTTGTCCCGGATGGTATCCTTCTATCAATACCTCCTCCCCGTTCGTCCAATAAAACAAACCGTTCGCCATAGCCAGGGAGACCACGTTCTTGAATTTCGGTTGCTGCGTATTGGCGCGAAGATTCAAAACTTCACGGCCATCCAAGGAGACGGATATTACGGTGTTTTGAATATGATGGGGAACCAATAAACGAAAGTTGGTATGATCGACGGTGAATGCTCCTAAATCGGCGTCTTCTAGAATCAAATATGGCTGAATCTGCAAAAAATTGATTTAAAGTCACTTACTAATTGAATGAATTTAAATGATTGAAGCAAATGAACATTGTCAGATAGAAATCAATATTTTCATCAAGTATAATTGGAAACGTACCTCGTGCTTCACTCCATTGCTTATGTCAGCCAGATCTAAACGGAATAAACCGCCTCTTGTGACCCAGAACAAGTAACCGTTGTAAGGGTCTACCTCGATGTGTGTGGGTCGCGTTAAGAAACCGGCCACGGCTACCGTCAAACCTCTTCCGTCTAAATTGCACCTAGCTATCTGCCAAACCGTGGTCGCGTGTTTCACCTCGCCCAAAATGTACAGGTGAAGGTTTAACCAATCAACGGACAGACTGAGAGGCTTGAAGTTCACTTGACTGGGGCTAAGTATCACCGTGGGTATCGTTCGTTTCGTGATCGACGTTCTGTACACGTATCCCAAAGAATCGGAAATGAAAAGCTGCGCGGAGGCTACGTGAATCGCCACCCCTCGAATCGTGCTCGTGTTTTCGTAAACCACACTGGGATCGTCCAACATATCCGCGTTCTGCTTCGTAACCACGTGCTGACCTCCAAGAATTAAAATAGGTTGTTGCGTGTCTTTCACTGGAACACGAGAAGAATAATATCTTTAACATCTCTCTTTTTGCATCTCCTTTGGATGATGATCATTTGAAGATTGATCAGTTTTAATTCACGATGAAACGTACCAGCCGGTTCTGGAGTTGTCATGATGTAAGTCACCGCGGGTGGTCCCTCACCAACTCCATTTCTCATGGTCACGCTAATGGAATAATTCTTGTTCGGTTCAAGATTTTGGAACATGTAGTGATCCGTGTTCTCCGATGCTGGTATATCCTATTAATCGATTATAAAACAGTATTAATCAAATCACTGTCAAAGTATCTTTCCCTTTCGATCGACCCTCGTTGGACATGTACAATTGGTATGCGAATAGGAAGAGAAACGCCATGCCAGAAACGTATTTCGTGAGAGATCTGGTTCTTACAAGTTAACAAACTGATGGTTATAGGGATCATGTGTAACGATTAATCAATAAAGGTAATAATAATATATTATTCGATATAAATAATTTTACAAAATTTAAAAAAACTATGGTTAATATCAACAGGCAGTATTATAAATATATTCTATTACTTTAAAAAGATTAAATGGAAGGAAACAACATGCATATGTTCCAAACATGCTTGCTTTTACTTATCAATGCACATTATATATATTTGGGGGAAAGTGTGCAGCCTTGTAGAACCAGTTGCTATTTCGTACAGTGCTTTTTGCTGCGACAGTTAGAGAGAAGAGAAAAGAGCAATCGACTTCGTATCGATGTGCTAAAATAGCGATTATCAACAGCTTGAAGAGAACAGGCTTTGACTCGTGTCAAGAATAATGCTTTTTAACTTTGCACGACTAATAAACAGAATAACTACGCGCGAAAAAGATTTCAAGAGAAGGAACGAACGATCGATAGAGAGATATCGTTTGCATTATTGTAGTTCTGGCGTGGCGTATACCTTAAGCTGGGAGTGATCAGCCCCTTGCAGACGCAGGACATAAGACAAAAGTGGCCCGTTTGGAAATGGGCCCGGTTCCCAAGACACAGACGCGCGGCAACTGTCTACTGCCACCGCTCTTACAATTACCGGTGCTGAGGTTGGTAAACCGGCCGCCAGCGTTCGTATCACGACGCTTGGAGCGGAGACGATAGGCTCGGGATTGTGCTGGGACGATTTTAAAAGTAACGCTACGCGAAACTGTAATTCAACGGAATGAAAGGATAAATAAATAAAGTAAAGTATACATACTATTAATAGAGTAAACAGAGGATTTACTTACTCTGTACTTTGTATAAGGTTGCAAATTCTCGACCAAAATCTGATCATCCTCGCCCCACGATTGGTTTCTACAATATTGCCACGTCTCGGCCAATTCTTCGTACCTCCATTGCACTAAGTACGAAATGCCTCCGCCGCGTCTTTCGATGTCTATTCCTTTCCATTCGAGACGCAAGGAAGTAGCGGTCAACGAGTCGGCCACCAGTGCTGGTGCCGGTGGAATACCTATTTCCGCTGGTAAACCGAGTAAATCGATGGATATCAGTATCGTTCTTGGGTAAAGATCGTACATCTGATTAATCGAATTTAAATTAGGCAAAAAGCGAATATCGATATTGCGATATTGTTGTTCCCCAATTCGCGACCGTCAATCCATAACATAACCACGTTATTATATTATTAATAACATTGTTTATAATTTATATGTATTAATTTTTATATGGAATTCGAAAATCATAAACTCAATCACGAATTAATTGTGACTGAAATGAAAGAGGAGGAGAGTTTGGATAATTTCGCGGAATATAAGAAAATACTCGACGAATTGAAAGTTTCGTTCTTCGAAAGATGGAAGGTTAACAAAATCGATAACGTTAATCTGAACGATTTTGAAAAATTTCGAACAATCGGAACCGGCGCATTCGGCCGCGTTATGCTCGTGAAATATAAAACTTCTGATACTTACTACGCAATGAAAATCTTGGATAAATCGAAACTCGTGAAGTTGAAGCAGGTGGATCATACGTACAACGAAAAGAGGATATTGGAATGCGTCAGATTCCCGTTCATCGTCTTCATGGAATACTGTTTCAAAGACAATTCGTACGTGTACATGGTTTTACCGTTTGTCAGCGGTGGAGAAATGTTCACGCATTTGAGACGAATGGGAAAGTTCGAGGAAAATCTGGCGCGTTTCTACGCCGCCCAAGTTGCCCTCGCATTGGAATACCTTCATCATTGCAGCCTGGTTTACAGAGATTTGAAACCAGAAAATATTTTAATCCAGAATACGGGCTATCTCAAGATAACGGACTTTGGCTTCT
Source organism: Apis mellifera (assembly GCF_003254395.2). Classification (NCBI taxonomy): domain Eukaryota; kingdom Metazoa; phylum Arthropoda; class Insecta; order Hymenoptera; family Apidae; genus Apis; species Apis mellifera. The sequence continues at coordinate 21,713,029 of NC_037638.1, forward strand.
GTAAAATGATCAACGGTAGAACTTGGACCCTTTGCGGCACTCCCGAATATCTCGCACCCGAGATAATATTGTCGAAAGGATACGGGAAATCTGTCGATTGGTGGAGTTTCGGCGTTTTGATTTACGAGATGAACGCCGGTTATCCGCCATTCTACTCGCGAGACCCGATGAAAATATACGAGAAGATCGTGGCTGGTAGATACAAATTCGCTCATCACTTCGGCGAGGAATTGAGAGACATTTTGAAGAACATACTGCAAGTAGATCTTACAAAGAGATACGGTAATTTGAAATCTGGTAGCATAGATATCAAAAGCCATAAATGGTTTGAGCAGATCAAATGGTTAGATTTGTACAATCAAAAGATATTACCTACTTTTATACCGAAATGCATCTCGCCTGACGACACTAGCAACTTCGATTATTACGACGAGGAACCATTAAAAGTGGCCACGGTAGATCGTTACGCTAAAGAATTCGAGAAGTTTTAATCGAGAATGAGTGATTTAAAGATGTATCGAAAAGAGATCCTAAGAGGAATCCTAAAGAGGAAGTATCTTTACGGGGAGAAAATTTTAAAGATTCGTTCATTATAGTACAATAAAGTATATATTACCTTTTAATTGTTGAAAATAACGATTTAGGGCATCGTGACAACCCAGGACACAATACAATTCTTTGGGTGGTAACAATTCTTGGGTTCCATTCTACAATATAATAAAATTGACGTATTAGCATTGATGTATCATTACGTTCAGTGAAATGATATATATATAACAGAATAGAATAATAATAATAATAATAATAAAAAAGTGACACTTAACATTAGAATTAAAATATTGTACCATATTGTTTTATTATTTGAAATACGTATACTATAATTAATGTTTTGATATACACTAATATTACCACAATTATGTTAATTTATACTAACGCAAACAGCTTGACAACTCGTATCGAGTGCTCGTTGCCACGCTCCACAGCCTTTTGTGCACTGGAACAAACGGAATAAATGCACGCATTAGACTGTGTTACATATATTTGTTACGCGCCAAGTTTTTCCCATTGTACAAACGCCGTATCGCAAGTTGAACAACAACATGCTTACGATTGAACAATTTGTAAAAACATTGAATATATAATTCAATAAATTCACGATTAACAATTATAGATTCATTTTTAACTTATACATGATCTATATGCAAAAATAAATATATATAAATGCAGAGATAAAAATGCAAGCGCAAACGTTTGTGCAAAGTAGAATTAGACAGCATTTCCACTTAACCTAATTCGATTCTCGATAGATCGGATGATCGAATCGAAGATATGATCGAAGGGACGCTGCGTAATTTTGGCATTGAAGTATACTAACTGGAACATCTGGTTGTCGTATTTTAAAAGATGGACGGTACGAGGCACGTGCCTCAAGTGACACCCACGTTCATAAGACAGCCGGTCGGTTCGTGCCGAGCATGGATTTGCGAACCGAAGTTTAACGCATTAACTTTCTGCGCGAGAGGATGTGGGCATTTGTCGGCGACAACAAGCCGGTCGAAGAAGAAGAAGAAGAAGAAGAAGAAGAAGAAGAAGAAGAAGAAGAAGAAGAAGATGGAAAAGAAGAGGACGAGGAAGGGAGCTTGGAAGGAACACGAAGAATCAAGAACGCGATGGAAATCGTGATCGTAAATTTTTTACGCTCAGGCGCCTCACACGTTCCTTAAGCTTAATCTTTTTCTCCTCCAGATAAACCTAAGAAGATCACCAATGTTATCGCGTTTTAGAAAATTGCTCGTCATTATTTGATTTATTTATTATAACCCGTTTCGCAGCGATTTGTTATTTAATAATAATAATAAATCGAATCGCGTCGTTTTCGACGAGGGTACGAGTTTGTGGAGAGGATAAACAAAAATTCCATCCGGTTGCCGAATCGACTGACGAACTGGAAATATCTTGCAAGCCTCGTTTCCTTGAGAACATCTTGAAAGGAAGCGTGCTTGACGAAATGTAAATACACACAAGGCCGATATGGCATGTTCAATGGTTTCAAGAACTTCAGGAAGAGCAAGTTTATAATAGTTTATAATAGTTTTGTCTAGACTTTCCACTGTTCATTTTCGATCGTCGATCTTTATAATTCCTTCTTCCTCCACGAGATGAATCTCTATATTTCTAATATATATATATTTTTAATTTCTCTATGAAAGACAATCGATGTTCGATCGAGTTTTCGATGAAAATCGAAATCCTTAGATACGGCTCTTATCACGAGTAACTGCATCGTGTATAACAGCTGCTGCACCTCGTAAAATCGTTATTTCAACATCGTATCTCGAGATACAAGAGAGCCATTTACCAATTGTCAGACTGATCGACACTCTGCCGCGTTGGAGAGGCGCCGCATATAAATGATACCCTCTCGACATTTTAGAATAATAATCTCGCTATAGAAAGATTAATTCTACGAGGGATTAGCCGTGCACCTGCGCGTTAACCAACCATCGTTTTATCATTTCGAAATCAATTTTTATAAATAAAATTGAATATTTGCTTTTCGCTCGAAAATAATAGTATCTAGAAAGGAACAGAAATATGGAACAGTTGTAATTAAAAATATTACGAAAAATATCACTTTGTTTTCTTTTACAAGAATTTTAACATTTTAACCTTAAATTCAATAATCTAAAAAAAGAAAAAAAAAAGAAAAGAAAAAAGAAAAGAAAAAACGAAGAAAGGGAAACAATGTTCGAAACATCGATTAAATCTCGTTTCGCGCGACTGGTCAATAATTATTATGTATACATACGCACATATATATATATATGTATGTGTGTGCGTGTATATACGATTACGATGGTATTGGAGGGTATCACAGGTCAAATGGTCTGAAAAGTCTAGAACGAAAGGGACCTCCAGCATTAGATAAATAAGTTATTAATAAACATTTGGTGGCAATTCGATTCGACTGCTTCGAACGATTCAGCAACGATTGCAACAAATCGATCTATCAAAACGGAGCGAATCGCTTCTTTTTTTTTTGAACAATTATCCGAGAATTCCGAGTAGAAGATCCCATCGATCCGTCTTAATTCAAAAGGAAGGAAAATGAGTGATATATATATATACTATATAAAAAAGAAGGAAAGAAATTAAAAACGCGCACGCCTTTGAAAAAGAAGAAGAAGAAGTGTCGAACGAGCATTTATCTCGGCAATGCACGATAGTTGTGTACGTCTACCCTAACGACCCTAGACGACGATAATTTTTAACGTCTTAATTAATCATATTTCTCTTGACGTTTCATTGCTCCGTGCCCATATCAGCCCCACGATCCCCCTTTTTCAATTAGTTCGCACGAAACGTTCCTTCGACTATTTCTTTCCCCTTCTTTCTTGGATCGCCGCTATTCGTGCATCGCCGTATTTCGAATTCGAGCTCACCTCCTTTCTCTTAAACGATCGTAATTTTTGTCCGTTTCGAGGCTGGCCCCGATGGGGGTTGACGAAACTATCAGACGGTGGAAAAACAGCTGAGGCGCATCGGTTCGACGCTGCGCCTGCTAATTTCTCACTTCCTCATTAAAACCTCAACACACATTACGCCCCGGCCTGGCCCTCGCTCCACTCTCAACTCCCCTAGATCGTAGATCTTCATTCTACCGCGAACGAGGATCTATTCGTTCTCTCCTCGTTTCGCCTCCCCTCCTCGTTCACCGATCGTGCAACAACAACAACAAGATGTTAATCACGAGGAATCTTGAAGATTCAAGCACACACACACGCAACACACGTTATATTTCCGTGTTTAATTTAAAGGAAAAAAAAATAGGAGACCATGGTTTACGATAAATCGTTAAATTGTTTATTGGATCGAGGAAAGATGTGGAGAAGGAGGAGGGAAACTGGTGGTAGTCAATGTCAAGTGTGCGATTTGTCACTGAAGAGATGGCGGGTACTGGTGGTCTGCTACTTTACAAACACACTCGAATGGGTAAAATCGGGCTGTCAGTGATATGTTTTCGCCAAAGAAGATTGAGCAAGAAGTCCTCGCTTACTATCCTCTTGTTTGTCAATCATATATATAGAATATCTTATATTTTCGTATTACGTATTGCACTATCAAAATATATGTATATATATTTTATATAATTTATACATAAATACACACAACAACGTAACGTTTTCGTACAAAAGAAATTACACGGATATCGGTTTGCCGTGCAATCGATCCGTGAAATTGCCGGAAGAAGCGTCAAAGCCAAGCCCGGTGCGCACACGAATTCGTCCAATCAAAATTATGTCCATAAAAAAATGTATCGTGCGCAATATTTATAATTCTCTCTCTCCTTTAAAATTACGTAAAGGAGAAAAAGGGGAGCACGCGAGTGAATCGAGGCAAAAGTTTAACGGCTAGTTGCGGGCAAATTTGTTGGATTAACGGAGGAAGGCAATTAGGGTTGCGTTTAGCAAAAAGTAGAGCATCTTCCTTTTGAATCGTGTCGGCCGCGAGCCTAAACCGTTATTCGCGCGCGTTACTGGAACGTACGAACCGTGAAACGAGGCGAGGGAGGGAATCGTTTCGAGCTCAATTCACGTATCAACCTATGGTATTCGAGGCTTTTCAACTCGCTGGCACGCAACCTCGTGCCATCAAGTTATTTAAAAAAAAAAAAAAAAAGAGAGAGAGAGAAGAAAAAATGCACGCGATCGAGCACAATAAATATAACATCCTCGCGACGAGGAAGGAACAGCAGAGAACGCTTAATGGTCGCGTTCCTCTTTGCCCTTTTTTTTTCGATGGCACGCGATAATTAAGCGTATCGTAGGCCCTTTTATCCTTTTCGGCGCATTAATTGCGGTTCTCGTTTCCTAGCCTGGAGACACGCGTTGCTGGATATCCTTCCGGCCACAAGGGCGGATCCTTTCTTATCCCCGGATCTTTTCCCCCCCTTTTTTTTTTTAAAGGGAAACTTGGGCTTTGAAATTTTGTACTAACGATCCATCCATCTGCGATTTCAGTCAACTCTCGGTTAATTCATCTTCTTTTTCGATAACATGAGATTAGATTTTTGTCTCTCTAATCTTAACTTGTTTAATACACGATTTAAATACAACTGTAATAAGTCGGATATTTAAGTGAAATCACATTAAGGTGTGAAAGAAAAAAAAAAAGAACATTGTCGGATTCATCACGGTTCTCCATGGATTTCCGCAACAGGGTGAAACGGGAGACAGACAGAAGCGGAAAGAGATGGGTAAACAGAGAGAGCGAATCCGGAGTCACACGGTAATTTGGCGACATCCGCCATAGGCCGCACTTGTACGCGATCCAATTTAAAGTTACGAAGCCGTACCGAGCCCGGCCATTCTTTCATTCGTACGCGTAATACGTATATACGTTTATCCATTCATTGCCTTTGGCTACGTATATATACGCTCGAAAAGAGAGAGAGAGAGAGGGGAGGGGGGCGAAGGACCTGACTTTGTTTTTATTTGTCATTTACCGTCTCACTACCGAACAAGCACCCCCGGGGACGGCAGCGGAAGTACTTTCATTGTGCCGGGGGACCGGCGTCCCTTTATTTTCGTCTCCGACGTTCGCCTATGTTAATAAACGTTCGACAATGTTCCCCGACGAACTTTAAATTCGCGCCGCGACACATGCGAAAATTATCCTCATTATCGTGCGAGCTTAAGACTCCAGTCTTGGAAGACAATCGAAGACAAGAGTATCCGAAAATTGTTTATTCGTCAGCTTTCAACGATATCTACATGAATCTATCAGTTTTAAATCACTTACTTGGTCGATTTTGCATCGTACACCGCATCCTACCTCCGAGCTTGAATCGTCCGTTCGATTCTGGAAAAAAGAAAACATAAATTTAATTATTCCTTGTATCTGTAATAATATTTTTCGAAGCAAAAAAAGCACGCAAAATTCATATTTCACGGTCAACGACAGATGTGCATACATTAGTTCGCCATGCGATTTATATTCATAAACAGGTGATATTTTTGAATAAATACGATTAATTAAATATGCGTTGGGGACTAGTTGACTCCAAAAATTCCCATAGTGGTACGCATGGCTTCACATCCCCTTGTTATCACGCACTGAAATTGTTCGCCACCCTCGATCTAATCGATTCCGTGAACGCGTTCTCTCTTCTCTTTCCAACTTTCATTTCCATTTAATGCCGGACGCGCACCTGTGTACCGGAAGCGTGTAACGTACAGGTGCAAACGATATGTAACGACCACCGTTCTTTTTTCTTTCTTTCTCTTTTTTTTTTTTGGTAAACGGTACCAGAATCCTGCGACTTGGAACGATCATTCGGCGATTCATTCGCGACGGGCTAGGTATACCGGGGGTGTCAATTGAACCGGATGAAACAATTTACTATCTTTTAAAGCTGGCAAGCGATTCAATTTATTTTCTACGGCCCCTACGTGTAACGCGGCCAAGCCGTTGCCGTCGTTCGAATCGCAATTTTTTTTTCCCCTGTCATAAATTAAAAATACCATTTTTCTTCGCAAATAAAAAAATATCTGAATATGTATATATATATATATATACATCTGTTCGTGCGGCATTGTTTCAAACAATGTGCCATAAATTGTACGCGAACAATTAAATTTTAATCAAGTTTCGCTGTTTTGTGTAAAACGTAAAAAAGAAAAAGAAGAAAAAAAAGAAATACGACGTATAACAATACTCTTGTTCTGTATTTTCCCATCAAGACAACGAAAAGTGCACGACGAGTGAAAGAACCGGCCGATAACAAAAGCCAGAGTGATGGTACAGTGTTTTCGCGACTATCGCCTCTCAGCGTGGATGTATCAATTTTACGATGAATTTTTTTCCTCTTCTTTCCATTGTCGGAGGAATCTCGTTGCGCGTTCCTTGCCTCTTCGGCCTGCACGATGCTCGTTTAACTTTGCACCCGATTAATCAAACCGCCTAGACTATTACATGAAAGTGCAACAGTAGTACCCCTTGCGACACTACCACACTCGTTGCTAGAATATTCTCCGCCAATAATTGAAATTCCGTGTTTTTCGTTTATCGTAAACCATTGTTGTGAATTGTTATTGCAATTGTTTATTTCCAAGATTGCCTCTTCTTCCTAAAGCATTTTTATTACAATAATCTGTTTGAATTATCGTGTCGGTAAATTCCGAAAAGTCACTGCGTTTTATTACGACTCTAAATCCTCTGTCTCGCTTCCTGTTCTCGGTCTAAAAGATAGACCATCCTCAAGGCGGAAATCAGCCGGTAAAGAGCCGGTTTTATCTGATCCGAGGTAATGGCTTAATGCGTACCTGCTCGTCCTTCCGCACGTCCTTCCGTCATATTCAACGTCTTCGCCACGCTCGAAAGCATTCGAGCCAACTGTTGCACCTCGCCCCCAAATGCTTCCAATGTTGATGACTGAGTCTAATGACCGACTTCCCCCTCCTCGCAATTTCACACACACGGAGGATTTTTATCGGTATCATCTCTCAAGGCGACGATTTCAACGAAAATTATTTATACCTTACGTTAATCGACATATTGAATTACGTAAAAGTATAACTGTATATTACTCGATCATCGGCATTTCTTAATAAAGATAAATTCATGAATCGACAATGGTAATTCGTGGTTCACAGAAATTGAAATATTCGTCGAAATTTAACTCAACAAAAGTTCGAAAGTAGCGTATAACTGGAGGGACCAGCTTTGACACGTTCAAAGCGTCCCAGGGTGGTTCGAGTTGAAGGCAAAGGGTATCAGGTTTTTTTCGTGCGGTCACGAACAAGCCACGATCGCACGGTGTTGAATGTATACCGGACGGTGTCCACTCGGATGGAACATCTACCTTTGAAGTCTGAGGTTTGTCTTTGGCAAACACCTTAACTTGTGTGCGTCCCTCTCGCTCTTCTCGTCTTCTTCTCTCTTCCCTTTCAACGGCCGTTTGAAGAAGCAATGCAGTGGACGTTTCCAACGTCGTTTGACCGGCCGCAAACATGGCATTCGTCTACGAACCGCGTCAATTATTCTCGCGTTACGCCATGAATTAAAAAGATACGCCATCACCTCGCGTGGTTCACTTTGCGCTCGTTAACACACGGGGAACAGGAAGCATTTTTCATCACTTACATGTTTACGGTGAAAAATCATTTCCACGTCTTGTTCTTTGGCCACGATAGTTGTATAACAGATTTCTCAGACAACTTAGATACTCGATGAATCAAACTCGAAATTCTCGAAAAGGATGAAAATGAAAAACAAATTTGATTTGCTTCGGGCGCAACGTTCATCGGACCTAAGCATTTGGATACTCGGTCACCATTTAATTTCCTTAATTATCTTCGAGATTATAAGATGAATTAAAAACATCGTCGCCATCAGCTGCCATTCGTTACGATCTTGGTGTACTGGTCTAGATGTACGCGTGTATGGAACGTGCATGCGTTTTAATTGATATGACGTCATGTGAAGGCGCCGAAACTCTACTTCCCAGGATTTGTTTGCGACTCGAGGCTGGACAATTTAACAGGATCGAGACAAAACGAGCCGACAATATTTTCTAACGTATCTTACGATTCGAGGATATTTTCGCCAATTTATACAATCTTCAATTGCAATTGATCGTGAGAGAAAATGAACGGTATCCCTTTCAAAAATTCCCTGAAATTCGTGAAATTCTAATATGATGTGGGACCCGTATGTACATATACGTATATTCAAGCTCGAGATACGCTTGGCGACGACCTTTCCCTCAATCCTGATCACAGATTTTTCCTTCCAGTTTCAACCGAGAATATCGAGATATTTTACATATATTTATCGTATAAATATTTTCTACTATCAGTCCAAGCTATTTTGGATAGTTCAAGTGAACGATAACACAGTCATTCCTTCAAATAACAGGCCATCATTCTCGAACGAATTATCGGGTTTTTCTTTTTCGATTCGTTCAATCATAGGAATCATCCATCATCCAATCTTCCGTCTATAAAATTTTTCACTTCACAGTAAGTAGCTACGATAAATCTCAGTTAATCGAGCCAACGATTACAACGAGGCTCAGCCTCGTTGTAGATAATTTTTAACTTTTACCAAGCAGAATCACGTTGCGCTACGAGCTATCGCCTCGCTTAAGCACATTTATAACATTATTTACAATTTTCTACTTGTTATATTTCATTCAGACAAGGAAGAAAGAAATAATAATGATCCGTGTGATTCGATAGAAAAACAAGGATCGATAAATTTCGAATTTCACACGATTATCAACGGACTTCGAGGTGAAACCCCTAGCAAGTGACCAGGCACGCGTTGTAGGTGAGAGGATGTGGCCGGCAGGAAGTTCATTGTGTACGGCTACACGTATAATATTGCACGATCCTGCGGATTCTACGTAATTTCACGAGAGATAGGAATTCGCCAGATTGTGAATCGCTACCCAGATTCGAATCCTTATAGGTATGAATGCGTCGAATTACGCCATGGCTGCCTCGCTATGAAATCGCATGTAGGTTAACGCGTAGGCGTAACGAGATCCATTACAAGCGCCGTTTAAGTAATTATTTTCCAATTAAGGAGGAAAATTTAAAAAAAAAAAAAAAAAAAAAAAAAAAAAACGAAACGAAATTGAACGAAATTCCACATCATTATTTTGAGGGAACGATTAGGCGTGTGAAACAGTAATTGCGTGATAATTTATTTGGCATTTATTTCGCGCATTATTAAGAGTAGTGAGCGTGTCAACAAGAATAAGTTGTAGAAGTTTCTAGAAAATGTAAAAAAAAATGCTACAAACACCATGGTAACAATCGAAAGAATTGATGTCACACCGAAGTTTTATAGAAAAGTAATCATCATCGTGGTTATGCAATAAGGTCATCGTAGGCATCGTGTCGAGATAACGCGCGACTTCATTTCTTTATTCGTGTTTAGTAAATATTAGAGGCGCCAATGGTAGGCGACGCATCGTAAACACACAGATGTAAATCTAAATGAATTTTATAAATCGCTTTGCATTTTTTTCACCCCACGGCAATCTCGATCTCTACCTCTTATCTTGAACTTGGAATGGTTTACCACGTTGCCCTTCGAACCTCGGCGCCGAAGAAGATGTGAAAAAACGGGCGAAGATCGGGAAGAGAACGAAGGGAAGATAAGGGATCGAGAAGTTGATTTTTGAACCATCGTTTCTTTTATCTGACCTCCGGATAAATTGAAATGCAATGTCTCGAGAAATCTTTCCAAACTTAAGAAAAAGATATCGCGCACGACAAACGTGCGACGAGTATCTTTCTTTCTTGCGAGATGAAAATCCAAAGGAATTCCATCAACCCGAAGAAGAAACGTCCCCTCGAAACGAATGGTTCCTATGATTCGTGTGAACAAACTCGACATCAAGAACCTCGTAATCAGTGTCTAGCAATTGGCGTGAACGAAATTGCCAGCAATTATCAATTAAACTCTCCACGAAAGGATCGGTTTAATCATTTCTCCAGACCGCCTTTTGTTACGTTTATCTCTCCTGATGCATCCTTTCAATCGCCTTATTCGCTCTTTGTGCGAACTTTAAGAGAGAGAAAGAGAGAGAGAAAAAAGATAGGAAAAGTACGATTCCGAGCGAACCTTTCGAAAGATATCGTCTCAAAGAAAAATGAATATGTTTTAACATGTAACGTTTAATGTTTCGAGAGACGGCGAATATTGATTGATCGATATTTCGACGGAAATTAAACGAAAATAAAATAAAAAGGAAGAGAAAAATAGAAACGGCTAATAAAATAGTTACAACTCGTCTTTCATCCTCGAGATCGTGCTTATGGACTGCGATGATGCGCCGTCGTGTAGTTAAGTTAATTAATGAATGGTACAGTCGGGATGGAGAGTGGACTTAAATTGATACGTCCTTCGTGTGGAGCCATTTTTGTGTTACGCTCGCCTCGCTCCGAGAACGCTTCTCGTGATTCCAATGAATCGACCGGTTTTCATATCGTTCTTCATATTTTTTTCTTTTTTTTGCATTTTTATTTTTTCTCTCGTGAAACAATATTATTCTCCCGAAGTAACCGACCAAGCGTGTGACGAATGACAAATGAATAAGGAACAATAGAGAAAGTCTAAATTGAAATATAATAATAACAGACGAAAATAATCGGCATGTTGTGCGAAAAGGCTATCGGGGTACTACTGACGCGATGATTACGGATCGATTTTTGTTCTCGTTTCGTTTCACGGGCCAATATTATTAACTTGACGGCTGTACTGACCTCTTCATCATCGAATCGAGACCGATAAAGAAATTTCCCCGCGATTGTGATTATTTATTGCTGTAAACAATCGTATTCATGCCAAATGCATGCGCACTATGAAAATATAGAATGGAAAAAGGATGGAAATTTCACGGTTAATTTAACGATTGTGTCTTTTAAAATCTCAGCATGGTCTACATCCTTCGATCGGTCACGCGACAATCTTCGTGACTTTTATCTAATGGCAGTTTCATAATAAGACCATATATAATAATATTACTGAGAATATCACTGATAAACACTACGAAAATGCCTAACGATAAAAAGCGAGAGAAAAGATAGCGACATCTTTTCGTATATTCATTTATTCGTGTATATATATATATATATATATATATAATAAGTTAAGTTTTATCTATTATGGTAGATCTGGACACGTGCAAGATTCCATACTAACCTGTCACCTTATTACTAAAGTTGGAATTCGTTATCGAGTTGTATATCTTTTTTTATTTTTTTATTTTTTTTTTTTTCTCTTTTGCTTTCGAAACATCCTTTCTAAACGAGCAAACACAATAAATATGTTGGAAGCGCAACAAGTTACAGCGCGGCGTGCAAAATAAACGGCAAAGAAATTGGTCAATGTGGAAGAGTGGAAACAAAATAGAGAAGAAAATAGAATTATTTCGTATTCATTGAATTTGCGAAACGAGTTGAGAAATATTTCATGTAGATAAAGTTTCAATAACATTTATGCGCCGCAAAATTTGAAATCTCGAATTTTTCAGATTTCAATTTTTGCGCTTAAGAAGAGAATTGTGTACTGTTTCTGCATATATATATTATAAATCATAAAATTCTGATTCTGACCTGATTCAAATCGAGATCCGGGCATTTCGAGGCGCATTCTTCTTGGAGATTGGCAGGAGCAGTCCGATCTTCGAAATCTTCTGGCAGAAGCGTCGAAACGCTTCCCGCCAACGCCAACACCAGAAATACACATAACCCTGTTGCTAACATAATATCCACAACCCCCTCGTGAAACAAACCCTCGATCACCCTCCACGAAATTTTTATGGCAATTTCCTTAACTATCGATCGTCATTGTTCTCTCGATCCTGATGACCTCCACGACCTTACGAGAAGGTTCGAAACGAATATCAAACTTCTTTCCTCCGCATTCTTCCACATCGATCCTCGAGTTTGAGGAATTCGAGCACTTCGAGCAATCGATGTTTTTTTTCCTAAATGAAATTGCAATCACCGATAAAATCGCGCACTTTCCATGTCAATAGACAGAAAAGACAGATTGATTTCTTCTCCTCGAATAAACTCTTTCAAATTCACCCTTACTTTAATTGTACCTTCACTGTACAATCAAATATATAAATTCACGTTCAACTTTTATGCATGGAATTGTCACATCAAAAAAATTCACCGGTGCAAATGTCAACAACTATAAATAATCGGGATAATTTCCATCACTTTTTTCTTCCAATTTTAAGTATCAGCCACGAAAAAAATAGGGATTCTCGATCAAGTCCTATACAAACGGATAAACGAAAAAATAAATTTCACGATTCAAACAATTAAGATTCTGAAACTGTTTCAAATCACCTGTGACGTTTCGAGTCACGAGGCTCTCACTGTAAGAGCCCAGCGTGGTGTTGTTAATGTCTGGCAAGCATAAGAGCAACTGACTCCGAATGGCCACTAGAGAGTCAACTATCCCCCACCATGGCAACCCTTATCTGTTGCACTCTGCTTGACCAATTCCGTACATACAGTGGTGGTAGGTATACTATCAGGCTAGCGTGTGCACATGAAGCCACTATGGCATATGCCTGTGGAGTGTCTGAAGATGAACAAAAAGAATAAACGATCTGAACTTTCGTTTGTGCAGGTCCGACTGACCAATGGTCAATTGGTAGATTGACCTGTTCTTACTATCCTCGTAAACTTTCATTCATATATTCGCACGTGCCGCTTTTAGCCGGGTATCCACGTTGTCCGATGTCAAGAAAGCCTGGAAAAAATGAGTTGCGAAGAAAAAATGGTATGATTTTTTTCTTATTATCTTTTAAAACAATGTACATATTAGAATATTTATAATTTTTTAAAGCTAAAAAATGATTCAAATTCCTTTAGTTTCAGAAATTTATAATTTAATTATAATGTTGCAAGATTTCACATAATTTTGTTTAATTATTTTAATATATATATTTTATATGTAGTATATTTAATTATTTAAGGAAAGAATATTTAGTTAAACGTTGGATTGAATTTAAATTTAAATTACACATTGATTGAAGATCGTTTCATTAATTCAACCATCTTCTTCTGTTGCGTTAGGTTGAAAGTAGTCGGATGGTAAAGTAAATTTGAGGCTGAGTTTCGAGTAAATATTATATTGACGTTTCGAAAAAGAATGCATCCTTTCTAAAAATTTCTGTACACATACCATTCATTTTAACACCCTTAAAAACCAACGTTTTTTGTTGACAATATACCCAATAGGGATGTTATTATACTAACTTAAAAGTCGTTTCACTTTTTCATGCAAGAAAAAGTAAATTTTTTATAATTATATATGATTATTATTATATAATAATAAAAATAAATTTTCTTTAATAGATAAACACATAGTTGTTTGTTTAATATTGTTTCTCAGTCTTTGTCCGCTGTAGCCGAGTCAAAACGATGACTCATTTCGACAGATTAAATCTGCGGACGACAAGAGTCAGCCTGTATTATGTTGTGTTACTATTGTCAGTCACGGACCAATGCATTGAGTCTTTCTTTTCGATGACCCGAAAGCGATCTATTCTTCGACGTGTACGCATATCTATTCGATCGTGGAGAATTTCGATTTACCTGCGTTTGCGTTAATGCCGTGCCTCCTAAATATTTTCGTGACATCACATAAATAGAAATTTTTTTAATTCATAAACATAAAATTTTACATTCTACGCGATAATTTAAAATATAAACGTAGAACAAATTCTTCATTACCAACCCTTTTCTCAACTTCTTGTATTGCAAGTTTCAGAAGTTGTTGAAATTCTTTCCTTAAGTACGTCATACACTTAATACAAACAATTATTAATATAATTACCATAAATTATGTAATTACCATGCTTAAGAAAATTCTTTTTTCTTCTTTTTTTTCTTCATTTTGTCAGATTTATCATTTATAAATCATTTCCAGAACATCTTCAATTTGTAATTTCTTGAACAATTGAAATACTAAAATAAAATAAATATATTGAAGGTATCTTTTAATATTCTTAATCATTAATTTTAGTTATATTATAATTATAAAAAAAAGAAATCTCGGATAAAGAGAAAGATTTTACTTCGACAATGAAAAGCGAAAACCAATCAATTAATGCAACGAGATTATGGACAAACGAATTCAGAACAGCTTGTTATGAAACGGCAACGATCTGTGGCACGTTAGTTCCAACCTCAATGGCGGTTACAGGTTACCTAGGGCTTCCTGCGGAAATGGCCAATATACTCCTCCGACCTCCAACTCACTCAGTCACTCGCTCACTCGGATCACTCCTGTTTGGTGTACCCCATACCTATATGATCGCCCTGTCGCTCGACACGTACTTGTTACGGGTCATCATCGTGATCTATGCGCCTACAACAAATGTTACATCCTTAATCTGTCCTAACCTGCTAATCCTACGCTCGTGCTGAACGAGAAAGTTGACATTATTCTGCAACTGTAGACAGATCAAGTTATTTCGCGTCGCGATTATAACGTGTTTAACTCGATGCGAAGCAAATATTGCTTCGGTATTTTGGAGGTTATAATTAAAATGATAGATATCAATCGATAGATCACCGATTTATCTTATTACAAGATTTAAAATGATGAAATTACAAGCTAATCTCGCGTAATAATTTATTATATATGTTTTTCAAAGACCGATGTGATTCAAGAAACAGACAGACAAGTTGTAATTTTCGAAGCTTTCTTCATATTTTGTAACGAAAGAAAATATATATTATATTAAAATCCATAAAAATATTATACATAAGAATCTTTTAATAGAGTGATTATTTTAGAAAAATGATTATTTTGATACATAAGAGAAGATTTATTAACAAAGTGATTATAAAAAAGATGTTTCTCAAGTGCGACCCAATTCACATGTGTTCGTGATCCATCGTTTGTTTTGCATACAACGTGATTGTAATACAAAAGAAAGAAGTTTTTGTAAGACATCATCTCAACGACTAGTCCAAGACTTACACTCTACTTTACACGATACAGCAATAATTCGGGTCTATTAGACCAATAAAGTATATCAAAGAGGAGGAATGCGCCCCGCGTCAATCGTACATAGTGTCAGTTTGTCTGTCCGTGCTTTGATATGCGGGGTGCGGGTGGACAGATAATTTAGATTGAACATACAACTGTATATTAAGAATAAAACTGAAGAGAATGATTAAGAAAAAAATAAAAAATTTTCATAATAAGAAATAATAGTTTTTTATATAAAATGTTTAACAAAAATGCATTTACGAATTTTCTTTCAAAAAATTTATACATCTGCATAAGATAGAAATAAAGAATTTAATTTACGTATATATGTGTACATTAATTAATAAATTTCTTTCATGATTGTGATATTTTTATTAATATATTTTTTATATTTTCATATTTTGATATTGAATATCGTTTTTTTTTAAGATAAGATGAAATGAAAGAAATTAATTAAACGAATTAATATATAATTTTCCCATCATTTACATTCGCAATATTATAATCATGTATATTATATGAATATCTATACAATTACTTCAAATCACTTGCAACTTACAAGTTGCTTACATTTAAAAAAAAAATCTTTATGATAAAATAATAATTCTTAATTAATAAAATGTAGAAATGCCTAGGAACAAAGAAAGTTCAATTTAACCAATCCCATAAAGCTTTAAATGCTTCTTAAAGATAATTGTTATCTTTATCAGAAATTAATTGCGATTCAATAATTTCTCTAATACGCGAGTGAGAGAATCATTTATTAATTTGTTTATTATTTTTTTTAATTAGAAGTTATATTTATTGTGAAATATTATTTAATACTTAAAAATTCTACGTAATACAACAACACGTTTTTGAACTAATAAATTGTTATTAATTATTCTTTTTAGGTACTCACTTATTATATATTTATCTTAAGAATTTTGTTATTTTTTAAAAATTTTGTTGATTTTTATCAGTACTTTTTGCTATTCATCTTTCTTAGTGAACAATTTTTTATTCTCATTTTATATATAAAGTGTAAATATATTAGGTTCGTAACTATTACAACATAAAATAAATATTATATAGATAGTATCCTTAATAATACTTATGTCCTTAATAATATTTCAATTTATCACCAGAGACCGCCACCTCACGGACTGGAATTCAAATGTGACAAATATTTATATATATATTTTACAATTTTTAATTTGTATTTTTAAATAAATCTATATGTTTCTGAATGTAGCATATGAAATATTATTTTTATATTATTATTATATTATATATGTATTTATATGTTAAATTTATATGAAATAAAAATTTTTAATTGCTAAAATAGTCATGTAAACAGGTCTCATGAGGTTTTATATGGTAATTCAAGATGGAAGACGGTGAAAATAAAGCGGACGTTGGGCTGGATAAAGAGAAAAAGTCATATGCCGGAATACCGGAAGCAGAATTTGTAGTAAATATATTATTCTAGTAAAAAATTTACATGAAATATTATTATAATATTGTTATCAATACATAAATTTAATGTTACATTATATTATGACATATATTTTTACAAAGGAATAATCCTCGTGACTATCGATAATTCTTGTAAAATTTTATCAAATAAATTTTATAAAATTTATATTACAAAAAAAAAGATAAAAATTTTTTTCTTTTATTTTGATATTTTTTATATTAAATTTTTGCTTATTAGTATAATATATAAAAATATATTATATTTTTTCGCTATACTAACCGTATATGGTCAGAAGAAATACAATATTCAAACATAATATAAATATATAAATATTATTATTTTTATAATATATATTATTTATTTTTATTTTAATACTATTTTAAAATTTTTATACAAATTTTTTAATATAGGACGATGTCGACGCTTTCATGGCGAGACCTGAAAATGAATCTGCAGATAAAGTGTTACAAAAGTTAGATGAAAACCATGGCAAATATAAATTTATGGAATATAATTTATTTAATAAAAGAAGACGTTTGAAAGCTCAGATTCCAGATCTAGAAAGATCATTAGACATGATCAAAAAATTACAACAAGAGAAAGACAAAAGCAAAGAACTAGAAACACAATTTCTTTTATCAGAACAAGTTTATGCAAAGGCTGTTATTCCTCCTACTGATAAAGTCTGTTTGTGGTTAGGAGCTAATGTTATGCTAGAATATACATTGGATGATGCACAAGAAATGTTAACAAAAAATATTGAAGCAGCAAAGAGAAATCTAGGTTATGTAGAACATGATTTAGATTTTGTAAGAGATCAATTTACTACAACAGAAGTTAATATGGCACGTATTTATAATTGGGAAGTAAAACGCAGACAAGCTGCTAAACCAACATGAAGGCTGTTTTTTTAATAAATTTAATGTGCACGCAATGAATGCCTAAAACTCAAAAGGTAATTGTAAAGAAAAAATAAATGCAAAATGAATAATTTTAATAATATATTTTAATATTTTTATTTTTTTTTAAAGGTTACTTACATTACACTGTCAAATGGAAAGAGCCTGTGAATAAAAAGTACTGTTGGAAATTATTAATGAAATGAAGAACTTGAATACCATTTAGGTTATAAGCTAGATACACCAATATTTATGTATATTGTCATAAATACATCTGAATTCTAACTTCATATGTTGTTTTGTGTATTTATATAATAATAAGATTATTACCACATTTATTATATTAAACTTAATTGACTTATTTTGATATTTTTGCAAAAAAAAAATATACAACTTATATAAAAAACAAAATAATACATTATATTTATTAATATCAGAAATATCACAAACCAAAAAATTTAATTTGATTTTTACTTTCTAATTTATCATCCTGTTTGTATATTTTAATTACAAACTAGATCTTATGTTATAAACACGTATAATTTTGTTAAAAAACAAATATAAAAAGTATCATCTATACTTTTTGAACATGATAAGAAATAGGCTTATAACTAATGGAATTTGCATGAAACTTAATTTATCTTATGTTTTAAACTGTATCAGAAAGTGATTTGCTATATCTATTTTTAAGGCACATAGTCGGTCTGACTTTCTGTAAAAGTCAGTGTCCAGCAGGGACTAGTATCCTATTATAACTAAATCTTCGTGAATTAATCTGTTCCTTCATCTGCTTCATATTTCACCAACTTTGTCTTTAACTCATTGATTTTGGCTTTAGCTTCTTCTAATTCTTTTTTTAATGTTTGTACTTCCACATCAACTTCTGTGATGCCTCCTAGATTTAGACGAATATATCTATGATATTATTTAGGAAATTATTTTCCAATAAAAATTCGAACTATCATTGATATTTTTATATTATAATATGAATGTATCAATTATAAATTTTAAAAGGATACTCTAAAGCATCATCTGGTTTTTCTGGTTCTTCATATAAAGACACAAGTACTTTTGTAAGAGCATCCATCACTCCTGCTCTTTCCAGATATTTTCTAAATTCTTCTCTTTTAGAATCAGGTGGCTATAATAAATATTGCAAAAATTAAAAATAATAAAAATTAATAGATTTATAAAATTTATTAAATTATACGCATAATAATCAAACACTTTGAATCAATAACACTGCAAAAGATATTGCATCGCCATCGTTATTGAAGAAATTATATTAAATAAGAACATATAGATTTAGCATTACCTTGAAATTCGACATTTTTATTAACACAAATTATTACAACAATACTTGGAAAGTATTATTTTAGCAAATAGTTCAAAGAATTTCCGACAACACGTGTTTGATAAATCACACAATACGGAACAGATACAAGCCTTTATGACGCTCATTCAGAACAAATGCTATATGATATATGCGATTTTCAAAACAATGAATGTACGAAACAATTTTTAATTAAAAAAAATCATCATTTTGAGAAGTGAATTCAATATATAGTAACAGTAAAAATTACTTTCTCTTTCTTTTTCACTTTGTTTCACAAATACAATTTACGAAACTTGTGTGCTTTCAATAATAAACTTCGAATGTCACAATTTATTTCGATCGGAAACACTATAATCAAAAAAGTATTCAGTTTGAAACTATATCTGCCATTCTAAAATTTCGTGTCATAAAATTTAAATAATTACAAAGTTAATAGTTAAAATATCTTTTCTTATATAATGAAGAATTATAAACAAAATTAATATAAGCACTTAATTAATGTAAAATTTTATTTTATTTATAAAATATATTAAATTTATTAATATAAATTTAGCTAAAATAAAATATAATAAGAGATATTATACACATACTATATAAAAGCATTGATTATTCAATATGGCGAGGTAATGTTTGTAATATAATTTTTCTCTAACTTTTTATAAATTAAACAAAAAAAGCTTTGAATTTTTTTTTAAAAAGTTTGTTATAATGTTTTTTGGAAGAAAAGAAGTTTTTTTAAGAATAGTGCTAACTGGTGCCATAGGTATTTGTTCGTTCATTGGTGATCAAGGATTGAAACATGGAAAGACTGCCATGTCACGCGCGATTTTTGACAATGTCACTCACGCAATTGTTGGTGGACTTACTTGGGCAGTTATCTTAAATTTGTCAAAAAAACCTCTTATACAAAACTTTTCTAGCATTTTCTTGTGTTTTTCTTTATCGTCATTTATCGATATAGATCATTTTATTGCAGCAGGCAGTTGGAAATTAAGTGTGAGTGATATCATAACCTTTTATCGTTTAAATAACATATCTTATTTATATCTTATTGATAATGAAATTTATTTCGTATAAATATGAAATTTGAAATTTTGTTTTGAGAATTATATATAGATATCATTATTTAATATTTTTATTTAATATTTTATTATATATCATATTTCAAAAAAATATTATAACTTGATATAATGATATTTACATAATTTCTTACAGGATGCAACACATCTAGAAAAAAGACCATTTTTTCATTGTACTACTATACCTATAACATTATGGCTTATGTTAAATTTTTATTCAAGTGTATTTAATCATCCAAAATTCAGTTATTATTCTTGGATAATATTAGCAAGCTTTTTAAGCCATCATATAAGAGATGGTACAAGAAGAGGTTTATGGTTTTGTCCTATTGGTTCTACACAACCTATTCCATATTATTTATATTTAAGTATGAGTATGATACTTCCTCATGTGCTACAATGGTTGATGATACCATCTATGCATGAATATAAGTCTTCGGATAATGAAACATTAATTGATATTGTGTAAATAGTATAAAATAAATATGGCTAAATGTATATAATATGTACAAATATACATGTATATATATATATATATATATATATATATATATATATATATATCAATATAATTTTCATATTAATATATCATGTATATTTTTTATAATTTATATATTTTTAATCATATTTATTACAAATAAATATTACATTTTTATAAGCTTTTATAAAGTAACAAGGATTATAAATATAACAATATTTTAATTTATTTAATTAAGAGGAATAAAAATAAAAAGTATTTTAAGAAATATATTTGTTTTTACATTATAGCAAACAATTGCGTAAACAATTTGACCTAATTAAAAGTGCAACTTTTATATTTATCGTTAAATGCATAAAAATAAGCATAAAATATCAAAACAGGAAAAACTTACATACATACATTAAAAAGGGTTCGTCGTGTCCATAATGTTTACATACTTGTTTCCAGAGACACATGTGTTCAGTAAACGAGCATTGTTCACGTATGCCGGTTTCTTATATCGTGTATCTCTATACATAGATCCATGTTCGATTGCGATGTAAAAATTTAACGATACCCACGTAAATATATGCGATGTAATACATAGGG
Source organism: Apis mellifera (assembly GCF_003254395.2). NCBI lineage: Eukaryota > Metazoa > Arthropoda > Insecta > Hymenoptera > Apidae > Apis > Apis mellifera. The sequence continues at coordinate 21,734,411 of NC_037638.1, forward strand.
ATTTGAGTGAACGCGGAGGACGCAGATGCCCTTGCAAGAAATCAGCCGCGCGCACACGTGTGTACACGTACACCTTCCACAAGTTGGAGGGGTTTATCAGCATTCAGCATTGCTTTGCTGGCACTGTTATACACTTTACTTCACTCTCGTCCCGCGATCTTATATTAGTGTTCATTTACCTAGTCACCTATTCTACCACGATGGTGTTTACGATGGCGTTCAATGAAATTTTAAAACGATCAATCTCGTGATCGAAAGTTTCAACAAGTGTTATTATTTTGCTATCTCTTTCGTGTTTTCACAGTGAAATACCGTTTGATTTTTGCTACGAGAAATTAATTTTTCGTTCTGGATATATTTTTAGTGAACTATTATCGCTTGTTAGATGTGTTATTCGAGAAAACTATCGATGACATTGAGTTACATTATCTCCGCTATGTGATATTTTCTTATACATAATATTTTTAAAAATTTTATACGAATAATAAAAATTTTTGAATGGAAGCTCTACAATGCCGCCAGGTTTTCGCAGATATCACATCAACTATGATAATGCGTTGATACCGATATCTTGATCGTGTATATACGCCAGTCTAATATTGTCTCCAGGGAGATCTCGTGTCATACTTGCTGCGTTTATATTATATTTACCATGGTGAGTACACATTGTTCTGATTTTTCTATGGATTGTATTCAAACCGTTTCTGAAATCTATGGAATGCTATGACTCCTGATCATAAATCGTGTTTCAGTTAAAATGTCAAATATTACAAATCATGTGACATAATTTTGCTTTAATTATATGTACATCAAGATTGTCGTTCGTCTTATTATTGTAATGAATAGTTAGTCCATCTATCGACTAATTCCGTCATACATAATTATTTCATGTATTATTGTTATGTTGATAAAACAATAATAATTTTATTTAGAATGATTTTACATACATAGTTAATTATTTTTTTTTATTTGAATTTTACAATTATTGTTACTTTTATATATATATATACATATATATTAATGCTTTTACATGAAACGAGGCTAATCACAAAATCATAATAAAGCATGTTTTGTAATAGTAATTACGACCACTCGAACGGATGCCTATTACAGATGCAACAATGTTCAAGGTTGAACTGGTGTAAGAAGAATCACTGGAATTATATGATGAAAGTGATTTGCTGATGATATTAACAATTCTATTACATTCAGCATAAGATAATGACATTCACAATATTATGCATTTTACCATTCATACGAATTCCGAACGGTTTTCATGGCAAAACAAACTTATGATTCGTAAATTTCCTGTTTGCATTCAATATATTTATTAGTTTTTATGGCATCAGATGCGTTAATCGCAAGTTACGAAATAACGTTTCGAGGAAGTGCAAAGCAACCATGCGTGACAAAGATTCTTTCACATTCTTGCATTCTCACTATTTCCATCTTTGTTACGCCCTCGCTGTATTGGCACATTTCGAATTTTTTTCATCAAAAATAATTCTTTAATCGTTTGATGAATTTCTATTTCTTTAAAAATAGTTTCAAAGCAGTTGTATTAATTGATAAATCGTTAACGATACTTAAGAATTTTTTCTTATCAATAAAAATTTTTTCTTATCAATAAGATTTAAAATTAAATGTTTAATTTTCTAGGAAGCCGATGAGTTGGTATTGTATTTTGCTATAGCAGGTGGGATTACTGCTGGTGCTTTGCTAGTGCTGTTCATTTTAGTGTGCGTACTGTTTGTCAAAGTGAATCGATTATCAACAGACGGGTAAGTACATAACTTCTTTCATTCGATAGCATTTCTTTTTTTTTTTTTTTCTTTTGTTTGCAAGAATTTATTCCTAATTTTCGCTTTTAATTCAACGCTATTAAGCTTTGCTTAAAACGGATAATAAAAAGAAACGAATGCACAGCAGGCTTTGCTTGTTGAATTGATTTAGTTTCAACGTTATTTTAATTAAAATATTTGACGGGTTTTTTGATTAAACTCGATGGATATCAGTGGCATAGCCGGCGTTTCATTTTATTGGGACGAGCCATGTTCTCGACGAACTAGGAATCCGAATAAGTCACGTAAGATTTACATTCTAAAGAGCAAATATGATTGTCGACTCGTGGTAATATTGGGACGTGCGAGTGAAAAAAAAAATTAATTCATGACTCATTACGGCATCGATATCGTATCTTTGCTGCGAGCAAAACGATTGTTTAGCTTATCTTAGTAAAAGAATGTGTAATGGATATGGGAATTAAAACAGCTTATATGCGACTAAATTCCTTTTTCTTTTTTAAAATTATTTTTCTACTTCCCTCTATAAATATTTTAATCAATTTTTTTAATTCAATTCATGAATCTTTCGAATTAGAATTTGCTTTTAAATATATTAATTTTTTTTAATTTTTAATAATAATTATTTTAACAAATCGATAAAAATTGTTCAGGTCCAATCAACTGAATAGACAAACAAGTATGATGGCAGACTTTTGTTACACGAATCCCACGATTGTACCAGGAGAATTATTATCACGTCGTGGGTTCTCGATGTACAGCGGTTCCGATAACTATAACGATGATTATGGAACGAAAAAAGATCATCATTTTGGTACTTATCACGAAGCAAGATCAAAATTTTGACTAAAATCAATAAGTTTGAATAACAGACTGTATGCATAACTTATATAATTTTCGATCATATACCATATTAAAAGATTGATTAATTTTTGTATAATAAATTAAAATTACATTATTTATCAGTTTATAAGATATAAGACTTACATAAATTTTTAATTTTCATCTGCCATAAAAATTATTATTTATATATACATATAGTTATTTATATATAATATGTTAAAAAACGAACAAAATTATAGAAATATAAAAATATAATTAATTAATATATTTTATAGAGAAATAAATTAATAAAAAATAAATTTTATTTAGATATACTTTATCTATAGATGGTAATGTCTCGTAAAACAAAAAATCAACTATGTAGTACATTCAGTTACCGATAGATTTCGCTATATGCATTAGTCGCTCAGGGAAATAAGTATAAAAGAAAAAGCTATTGAAAATCAGTAAAATTGAATATAGTAATTAATTTGCACAACATAATTAAAATTATTATTAAAAATTCTTTCTATTATTTATTTCTTTAATAATTTATTTTTTATTTCTAATTAACAGTGATTAAATTCCAAAGATATTCTCTACATAAAATAACGTTTGTTTTGTTTATAATGTATATTATTTATAATAAATATTATTATGTTTCTTAATTTTATTGATTATTTATTTCATTTATACATTACTGTTTCACATACCATTTATGTATTACCGTTATTTTTTTTTTTTTTATCGAAAATAACATTAATTTAATTCTGTTCATTTCATTAAAATATATATATATATATATAAATTAAATATGTTTTTTTATTACGATTGCAGAAATTAATATTTTCATTTAATTCAAGATTTATAAAATCATACAAAATCATGGAAAATATACCGTATGTGATTTTATTAAAATCGAATTTATATATAAATCATTACATATTTTATAATTTAGGATTGAATTTCATCAATAAATTATACATTATATTTATCCACAAATTGTATATAATCCTCTTATCGTGCATTTCCATTAATGTCCACTTAACTCTCGTACAACGTGTGTGTTCCAATAATTATTCTCTCGCGATCCGATGTCACTTCAGAAATTGAACACCACCCTGGTATTCTGATCCCTCGAGGGTCTTCGATACCTTCCACTCGAATCACAAAAAGAATCGATGAATAAAATTTGTATCGATAACTATATATAGAGAGCGCCAAGAAGTAGAAAGTTCCTCATACAATTGCGATCCATTGCCATTGTCTTCATTCAAATACCAAAGAAATCAGAAGAAGAAAGTAAAACGTAACGTTAAAACTTTAATTATATATATGTTTAACAGTTACGAATATTAGAAACGATTCCAAGAAGCATGATTCCAGATACATGTAAGGAAAATTTACGATATATATATATATGTATAAGTGCTTGCACCAGGTACTTTGCAGATTTCTTTTTTAGAGCGGAAGTGGAGCACCTTCCGACCGATATACGCAACAACGTCAAAGTGGGTGGCGATGAGGATGTAGGTAGGGATACAGACGATGCTACGGGGAGTAGGCAATAGCATGGGGATAGGCCGTAATTGGTATAAAATCATCGAGCAAACACATCGGACAAGACAGCCTGAGGGTTGTGGGCGGTGTTACGTGCCGTTGCCTTGGTAACCATGGGGCGACTCTGCTAAAGCACCCCTTCGCCTTGATTGCGCACAGGCCCATCCGTTCGTGTGTACGTATGCTATGTTACTCATGAATGTGTGTTAGTGTTGTGCGCGTATTGCATGCATTTATACATGTATATATATATATATACATATATATACACAAAAGCGCCACCTACCCTTGTCTACATGCCAGATTTACAAGACGCGTACTTACACGATTCACTTTTTCACTGTTACGCGACTCTTTATGTATGCGAAACTATCCATAATCATTGGCACGCGCACGAGATTAATTACCGTTCTTTGGAAAATATCTCGAGCTTTGCGGATTTATCGTGAACATTTTATCGCGAGAATTTTTGGTTGTCGATGAAATTTATATTCCAATCTAGACTTTTTAATAATACATAAGTTTGCTACAATTTTTATTTATTCGAGATTTTTATATATCTAAATCTATTTCTCAATTTATTGAATTGAATTATTAGGCGTTGAGAAACGAAGATCGAAATAAAGATTATAGGAGTGTGCTATTAAGCTGTTCCCCTTAATAATAAGCGAATATCACGCCCTCTCTATTTAGATATAGAGATCCATATAAGTGGTTCCACCGGCACACGCAATTTGTCGAGTGTTTAGTTTAACCGCACCCCGTGAATCCGCGTTTATGCTCCTAATCAAGCAGGATTACGGTCAGTTTCGTCCTGTCCCTCGTAAACCATGCCACGAGACATATGTTATTCTTCGACCGTTCAATCGCAACATATCATGTTATTCTTTCGTTTTCTACCGAATAATACGAAAAGATTAACGATAACACTCGTTGCACGTGTCGGGGGAAACGTAATCCATTTCAAACAAAAAGAAAAAGAAAAATCTATTATTTACACGATAAATTTTCATTTTTTTAATCGTTTATTTTTACGTATAATTCTAGATTTTTATTCTATATTAAACATCTCTTTCATTGTGCATAGTTTCGTTGCTTTATCATCGGATTTCTTGCACAATGACGGCAACTTTCTGCGTTGCCACAAGATACAGGTCAAGGACGTATCAAGCCTTAGGCCTTTGAAATTTCTAACAACATAATTTTGATGATGCGAACGTTCAAAAAGAGACTATCATTGTATCTCTTCACAAAAATCAAGACTCTGAACTATATTACAAAAAAAAAATAAAACGTACGTACGTATATAATTTTCTTTTCCTTTTACATCATAAACTAACTTTATCCAAATTTATAAAAAAATTTCATCAATTCATCTTCTATTCCAGATACCAATGTTCATCTTACTTGAAACATCATCGTCTCATCGACTCACGTTTGAAACGCATTTTCCCGACATCTAACAAGAATTTTCACAATCATTTTGTCGAAGAGTCGATCGTCCCTCGATTTTGGTCAAATTAAAGCGCGTTCGTTCGAGCTTCCTTTCCCCGATCGGCTTAATGGCGGTCAGCGTCGAGACGTGGCCGTCGGGAACGGGACGCATCCCGCGACGGGTGATCGCGCAATTTCACAGGATCGTGGCTGCGTCACATTCGTCGGCCGAAGAATTTAACGAGGCGCACGCGACTCGCCCTCCTCGCCGGACTTGCTCCGATCACCACCGCTTCCAGTCACACACGCCCGATAATAGCGGCCCTCGTGAACGTGAACACCCCCTTATCCAACGTGTCCTCGTTACACCAATCTCACGGCTGATGTATATTCATGGACCTGTCCACGCACATCGAATTGGAATCAAGAAAATGCCAACTGTCTCTCGTCTCTGTGTCTATCGTGTCGAGCGGTTAGTTCGATTAGTGGAATCGTGAATTTTGAATAATGTACGATCAAATCTAGATTGTAGAATCTAGGTGTTTGGTTTTCGAACATAGATCTGTAATGAGGATCTCGTGCAAATTGACGATCTTTGCGAGATTCGTGAGATTCCACTAATTCTTTCGGTTGTCAATTTTCCCTCATTTTTTTGTACGAGAGTCTGGAACGAGAAGGGATCAATATCTTTGGAAGAAGAAAAATTTGAAGAATAAAACTGGGTAGGTAGTTGAAAATGGATAAATCTTTCGTACAAGAGCTTGAAGCTTCGTCTATACGAATACAAATCTTTTTAAATTCTTTTCAGTTCTCACAGTGTTGAGAGCCGACTTTTAAATCGCACGATCTCAATGCGATTTCGTTCGTCGAATAGAGAAATTAGTGACTCGTTCGTGGAACCTGTCTTTTTAGACAACGTCTAATGGCGTTCAGAGAACCGATGGCGATTATAAAGAGGCACGTGCCCCTCTTCATGAGCGAGGCCCCATGCAGGCGAGCACGCGGCCACCGAAAGCTAGCCCAAGAATCGTGCAGGGCACAATTAATTTATTGTTCGTGCCGGTATAGTGACAATCGAGGGAACGCCGGAGAAAAACAGGATCGTTGTTTTCTTCTGTTTCGTCGGAGGGGTTCAGGGAACGGATGCTGCCAGCCGATCCTCGGCTTTGTCATGGGTATAATTGTCAACCATCTTTGCAGAATGGTACGTACTTTTTTTTTTATAATAAATAATATATTTCGTTGATAATTGTAAATGAATTTTTTGTTTAAGGGAGATCTCTAGAAAAGATATTTCTTTCTCTATCCGAGAATTAAACGGTTCAAGATGGAAGCAAATCCAACGAGACGTTAAAGAGTATTTCCAGGCAAACTCGTAGCCAAACTTTCGGCTTAATCTCCATAAATTCTTTGAGGGAGAAGAAATATTATCGCTCTCTCGGTTAGAATGTTATCTACCTTTCCACAGCGAATTAGATCGGAGGTAATGAGAAATTTTTCTCAAAAAAAGAAGAAAAAAATTGTCTCGTTATTTATATAAAGTGTCTATCGGATGTAGCAATAAAAAAGAAGAAATTTCACTCGCAATAGGTGAAAAGATTAAATTCAATTTCATCAATTTTTACCAGAATAAAGAACTTAATAAAACGAAAAATAAATTATAATTTTCGTAATCATCGAACAAACGAACAATCTCCTCTAGAGAAGAGAAAAAAATTTAATTGGTTTATTTTCATCTCTTGTCATTTCCAAGTACAATTTCAATTTTGATGAAAGAACGAACTTGACCAATTTTCTGCAACTGTTGAAAGAGGAGGATAACTTGAAACGGAGAAAGAGACGGGACAGAAGAAAGAGGAGAGGGCAGAGGGAGGGAGAGAGAGAGACAGAGAGATAAAGAATTTTAATAAGATAGATCATCAGAGGAAAATATCGATTATATTTTTCTCGTAATAGGTATGCAGCGCGCGCGCTATCAAGTTTTACAATATTTACAACTCTTAAAGTAATTATCGTACAACGCGGTGATCATCGTACCCATCGTTAATTTACATCGATTATAAATAATAGTGTTTCGCGTTGGCAATGTGTACACGTGTATTATACATGAGATTAGCCTCGTGGCAGCTAACAGCCTCGAGCAATTGTTCATAAAGTTACTAGAAGTTCAATAATAAAATACCTCGATGATTAAAATGTAACTGGGATTGCCAGAGAATACTCTATGGTCGTATCGTTTTTATTATAAGTAGCCGGGTTTTAGGGTTTTTTATCGCGCGCGGTGTTTAAATAAACGCGTGATTAAGATGTAACAAAGGTGGTATTTGTTCCTTTCTTTTTTTTTCTCTCTCTCTCTGTTTTTCTTTTTTTTTTTTTTTTTTCTTTTTTTTGCGTAGAAGAAGGGCGTGTGTATTTCTTTGGTCGGTTGGTACAAGCACCGGTCAGTCTTCGGGTCTATCTAAGAAATACCTAAACGTATTTATATACTAAATTGTTTTAAGAGCTATGAAACGACTATGCAATGTACATGTCTACAAATTAAGTATCTCAGAATGCGCTACCCATTTTTTTTTTTTTTTCTTTTTAGATCGCTTTCCCCCCCCCCCCCCCCCCCCCCCTTTCCTTTCACACGTATTTACGCGCCTGTAATTTTCAACTCCTCGTATGTTATACGTATCAGCATAGAACAGTTCGTTTTTAATTAATTAAATCGTATAAAATCTCTTTTGTCCATTTTGGACACGATTATTCTTTTTTTTTTTCGATTTCTTACGTTTAAAAATTTTAATTGCTCACGTCCAGCGTGCAAAATCTCTTGTTCTTCCATTCATTTTGAATTTAGATTTTTGTTCTTTTCGTTCGCTTTTTTGATTTCGAATTTGATACTGAATTTTAGAAATCTCCTCGAATCGAACTCGACTGTTCCGTGATTTATGACATTTTTGATTCGTGGATTCGTTGAATTAAGAAGTTTGTTAAATAATTCCAAAAATTTTGAACGAAACGATACAAGGTTAGCCCTACTTGATAAGCTAACATCAATGAATATCATCAGCGGTTGTTGAGCGATTAAAAACGAACGTATAAATAAAGGATACGTTATAAAGAGTCGTTTCGAAACGAAAATTCCATTTTCATGGCCGATGATGAAATGATAACATAACGCACGAACGTGATTAATCGTAACAATATTCGTATCTTAACTTATATTAATCTCGAAGCAATTAACGCAATTAACCATCGTCTACATTTCCTCGAACAAGAAAGTTAAGCATCTTGATATGTGAATAAAGAATAGAATAACGAATAACGGATCGAATGATCCAATAATGGATCGACGAATATCGGGGTAGATCACCAGATCGATACTCTTACATACGTACGACACAGCAATCCTTCGGAATCGTAAATTCTTAAACAATTACAATTTTCTTACGATATATTATCGACTGTACATCTATTCTCGTCAGAGTCATTACGCATTATATTATTCGGCAGTACTTGGCCAAACGTTATCCAACGTTTTCGCCCTTGTAATCGTATATATTTCACTTTTATCCGATATTTATTCCACTTTCCATTCTCTCACTTCGAGTTCACGAGTTTTCAGCGTAATACAAGCCTGTCATCACTTTCCAGAAATCCGTCGGTTTAAAGTACCAAATCTTTGCCTTCACCTGTACAACCTGCTCGTGTTCATCATCGTTCCCCGCATTATCACCACCGTGTTGATCGACCACGATGTTGGACCGTTCTTCCAGAAAATGATCGTTATTCACCCCGGGATAATTTCCCTCGGACGACGTATTATCACAATAGCACAGCGAGTCGTGGTTGCAATTGGTGTCGACGTGCTATGCGCAAGCCGCGTCTAGCTGGTGTCAGTGAACGAACTGGTGATGCGCTTCGTAATGATGCTGATAATGGATGAGATCCTGCACGGAGCTCGGGCTGTACTGTTGCGAGTCCACGATCACGCTCGTGTAACTGGTTGGCGCCGCTTCTTGGTGATGATGGTGGTAGGAATGCTTGGTGGGATTGTTGTTGGTGTTGTAATGGGTCAGGTGGGGCTGATACGAGGACTCGTAATGCTGCACGTTGTTCGAGTTGCTCGAGGTGCTCGCCGCGGCGTTGTGCGCCTCGTTGTTGAGGCTGCAATTGGGGTACATGATCACGCCGCCGACCTCGTTCAAGTTAGACGGGGCCGAGTCGGGCATGTAGTGGTGGTAGTAAGGGTGGTAGCCGTGCGGCAAGGAATATACGCTCAGAGGGCTCGGCAAATGATTATCCATGGCATCTGTGCTGCAACAGGAGCTCGACGAGGTAGAGTATGGTCTGTTCTGTTGGCTGCTTTGAGGGCTGTGCTGTTGCTGTTGCGGCGGTGGTTGCTGTTGTTGCGGTTGCGGTTGCGGTTGCGGTTGAGCTTGCGGCAGGCTTGCTGGAGGCGTTGGATGATCCAGTAAATGAGGCGAGTGTTGATGCTTCTGTTGACCGTTTTGGGGACTGTGCTGTTGCAGGTTCGACGGGGAGTTGGCGTGGTGCAGTGGGTGCGGATGCTGCGCTTCTTGTTGCTGCGGTATCGTGGCGAGAGAATCTTGATGTATATCTGCAAGACACGTTTTCCCTTTTAATCGAGGAACTTTAAAAAACCAAGGAAAAAGAAAAAGAAAAAGCTTTTCTCTCTAATTCTTTCAAATTTTTTCAGGTTAAAAGTAAAATCCTTCTTACCTCCATATTGGTAAAACCAGTCGGAGTTGTATTTAAGGTTATCTTCGTGAGAGTTGCTGTTCACGTTCTGAGCTTGATAAGAGGGCGACAGATACTGATTGTGATTCGTCAGGTCAATGTACTCCGGTCTAGGATACGTGCCACCGTTGGCGTAATCGTTATCGGGCGATTCTTTCGATCTGGTTCGATACGCTGGTGAACTGGGGCTGTGATTGTCCAACTCGTTCACGGTTCCGCTGGTGATCGGTGTGGTCAAAGGGGTGCTGGGCGGATTGCTCGGATTCGAGCAATACGACTTTTGCTCGCAGTTCAACAGCAAATCTGTGTTCTCCGGTTTCGTCAACACGTAGTTGACCGACACGATGCAGTGCGGTCGCGAGCTTCGGGAATTGTGCACAATCGTGACGTACGATTGCATCCAGACCCATCCTCCGGATTTCGTCAGAAACCTGTAGTACTTGGTTATTACTTGCCCCTTGTACAATACTGCGAACACAAAGGAGACGAATGAAACGCGTTAAAGCAAACGCGATGTTTCAAAAGAATCGTTTTATTTTTATCTATCGTTCAATTTCTAATCTAACGATTTTCAGAAACTCGAATCTTTTCGCTGGGAAAGGAAAAGGACTCTCTTCGTCGTGAGGTGAGGGAAAGAAAATTTTCGTAACGTCGATCGTACAATCCGCAGGCGCGGACATTAGTGGCATTATGTCAGCCTCCCTTCGAGTTGCGCTCGTGAAACTGCGAGTCTGTTCAAACAGTGATAGCAGTAACAGCCTCCTCCTCTCTTCTACCACCCCTTTCCCCCACCACCCACTCTTCCTTCTCGTCCACCCTCACTCTCGCGTTCACGCATACACAAATACACACGTAGACACACACGGGCCAACCTCTCTTTTCTACACTGTTCATAGCGCCGTACCGGCATTGTTCAATCAATAATGTACACTCTGTACGTATACTACGTGTGCATATACTTTAGACTTTAACGCGCTGGCATGCGGCAAAAGAAGGGAAGATGGAGGAGGAAGAGGAGGAAAAAGGGAAATGCTGCTTGCCTCGCCTCAAAAGTCGATCCGCGGAGGAAAGGGAGTAAGGAAAGATCAAAGGATATTTCGTCAACGAGGGCGTCGCCGAGTTAAGCAGCGTCAGCTGCTTTTGGCCTTGCGAGAGCCTCTTCTTCGAGCACTCTGATACCACGTCGACGCCTCTGAGACCGCTTTTCGACAGCGCGCCTCGTTGGGGGAAATAAAGCTTATTTCGATCGACGCAGCTACCGTTCTCTTCTCTCTCTCTCTCTCTTTTTTCTTTTTCTTTTTACATCTTCAAAGATTACTTCGCAATACGAAAATTCTCACACACGGAGATCTGTCAATTTATTATATATCTTAATATGTTATATCGAGTTTTTAGAACGAGTCTCGAGACGAGGAACGCCAAGAAGTAGGGCTGGAATTAATTACTTTCGAAGAATAAAAATACTTACGCGTGCCATGCGCGTGTCTCAGCTGCATCATGTCGCATCCGTGGACGTAATGGTACAGCGTCTTCTCGATGAGATCCGGTGGATCGTATCCGGTCAATTGTGACACGCTGCAACAGTACCGAGGAAAAGAGGGGAAAAAAAAAAAAAAAAAAACGCTACAATAAAATCGCTGTCATACGTTCTTCTCTTTCACTACAAATATTCCAGAAACGGAATATATTTATTTTTGCTCGGATTTGCCGGAGTCCCGTCGAATTCGAGGTTTACATAACCATCGTCATCCGTGGAAATCGATTTTCCGTGGACGGCGATATAAAATTTCATCCCGCGTTCCATCGCCCTACCCCCTCCCTCCCCCGTATTTATACTCCGTCACGTGTTCATTTCCCAGCGTGTACACACGCGTGGATCGTGGACGCGCGCGCGCGCGCGTGTGCGCGCGTGATACAGCCTTGTCCACGCGGAATATTTATTTGGCGCGAATAAAACGAAAAGGGAGAAAAGCGAAATGGAAAAAAAAGGGGGAGGGAGGGGGAGAGAGGGGAGAGAGAGAAAAAAAAGAAGAAAAAAGAAAAAAAATAAATAATAATGGGAGAAAGGAAAAAAATATCTAGCCGGGTCCGTGGTAACACGAAACTGATTTTAATGGCCGCCGACCAGGACCCTTCTCTCTCTCCTCTGGCGTCGAAATATCGACGACGCAACTTAACACCGCGCCGTAATTGCAGCGACAGAAATAATCTGGCCCGTTGTTTCGTCGAGTTTCTCTTTCTCTCCCCCTTCCTTATATTTTTTTTTCTTTCTTTTTTTTTTCTTTTTTTTTTTTCTTTCCTTTTTTCTTTCTTTTCTTTCCTTTTCCATCCCCGCTCCAATTCAATCGAGACACCAGACAAATAAACGTGACTCATCGAAATAATTTTCTAACAGGAGAAATTATTGAATTAATCTAATCTCGGTCATGCGCTTTTTTCTCTTTTCTTTTTTTTTTTTTTCTTTTATTTATTTATTTTTTTTTTCTTTTTTGTCCTTACTTCGCGTCGACGAAGATCAACTTCAAGTCCAACGATGCACGAAACATGAACATGTTCTGGTAGAGTTTGACCTCGGTTAGACAACGTCCCGGCAGGGAATGGCCAACTGCCAGTAAACCGACTTTTCGAATGCAGTGTCGGCCTGCACCGTCTTCGTATTCCGAACCCACTGGCCCTTCCACGACACACCTCAAGTAGCCGGAACAGTGTATCACCTGTAACGAGAGTACGTGTTCGATTCTTTTTGTGGAGAGAAAAAATTTTTTAACGTAAGTATTTTTCGAGTAAAATTTTCTTTTTATATATATAAATATATATTAAATTAATTCCCTGATTCTGAGATCGAAGATTTATTCAGGTTGCAGGTTACAACCTTCTGGCGAGGTTTCGGATTTCTAATTAACTTTTGATCAAAGACCAAAGGGGAAGGGATGGGAGGAAAGAGGTAGACAGTTTAGAGGCGGGAGGATATTCAAACGAAACGTCGCAATCAAGTAAGCGATGCTGCACTCGAAACGGAGGGGGGGAGGGGAGGGAGTTATCGTTATTTATACACACGTGATTATTATTCTTAATGTATTGTATACACCGATCCCGATAGAGCGTAAGTGCGACACTCGAGCGAGTTGTCGAGCGGGGGTTGAAGTGCGGATTTTCGCATTCGTGGAACGACGAACGTGCCGCTCCCGCTGTCGCAAATTAACAATTCCAATGCTTAATTAAATGGCCGATGAAACGGGGGAGGAGAAAAAAAAAGAAGAAAGAAGAGAAGAAAAGAAAAGGGAGGAAGAAAGAAGGAAAGAAAGAGAGAGAGAGAGAGAAAAAGAAAAAGCACTCGTTCAACGTGTCTCGAGTACATCGCGGATTTGTAAAGCAAATAGGCTTGTTCCGTATGCCCGTGTTGCATAGCCGCTTCTCGCATATGCAATTCCGCGATGCATCGGCGCGGGCCCGAGCGTGCGAGCACGGGAACACGAGGGTGACGGGTGAAACCGGCGGGAAAGGAAATACATAATTCGTGACGGGGTGCGTGCGGACACGCTTAATTTAGTCTCTGGAGACGAACTCGAGATACGAGAGAGAGAAGGTAGGAGAGAACTGGTGGTGAAGAATAGGCAATATTCGTTAATTAATTTTACAATAAAATCTACATACATTTTTCCCTCGCATACGTCTCTAAAGAATTTCTTTTTATCATCTTTACTTTGCTAATAGTAAAATCTTTTATCGCAATTTCGTTTCAATTAATTCCACCATTGATCGATAATGCACATTTTCGAACGTATTAAGCGGATATTAAGATAAAATCGCGAATCAAAAAAATTTCAAATCTCTACAAGATTCTCAACGATTTCAGATCTAATAAAATATCGATGATAATCAAAATAAAAATAACGAGATAATGAAAGATAACGAACGAATTAAGTTAAGTCTTTCTCTCTCTGTTATCTCTGAATAAATATAAGAAATTTTTGACAATTGTTCCGAGAATTGTTCGGGGAAATGGATAGCTTATGATATAATGTTCACGATTGTGAAACAAATCTCATTCACCGATTCGTTCGCACAATCGTTGATCCGATTCACTGTAATCGTACGGATCCGTGTAAATTCAACAAAACGCGTGCTCTCGCACCTCCACAAAGTCGAGCCAACTACGGGTTCGGCGCTTTGTGCGTCTAAGTGCCATACAAAAAGCCGCCTTCGTCCCCGGAACCCCCCCCCCCCGCCCCCTCCCCCTCCCCCACACGGGGGAACCCGCGCCTTTAACAGCTTACAGGGGTTGCATTCATGACTTTGCTCAACGCCTATTGGGGTCTTTTCTGTGTGCGATTTCGTCGAGAGCCACGGTCATCATAGCGTTGCGGGCTTGAACGAGCTATTTGCCAAACATTTTCCTTCTCGAGGGCTGTCTCTTTTGCTACGGCAAGTGCAAAGTGTAACGCAGGTCCCTTCGTTACCCTTTACGAGGATACGAACGATCGTTGCACGATCGTTATTCGGCCGAACATATGTGAAACATTTGTGAAACATAATCAGACGAGATTGGAGGAGGAAATATATAGGTCAGGTTTTCCTGATTTCGACAAATCGTAATATTAATGATCGTAAATGGTCGGACCAATATGGGCCATATATACCGTACCTGGGATGTATATATATCGATTTAATCGGATCAAAGTATCAATTTAGATGATCCGTGAATAAAGCATGACGCGCGATCGAATATTTGGCCGCATTGATTTTGAGAAATGGATAAATGGATATTCAAATTGTTGGCCAAGATTATATTGGAGGAGTACACGAAATACATGAAAATCGAGAGATTGCTTTTTTCTTCTTCGTGGAAATGATGGTGTCGAAAGTGAACGAAAGGTGCTACAGTGAAGGAAGTGGTAGAAAAATTTATCGGGGAAAGTTGGAATCGAGACGAATTGGAAAACGAAATGAAACGAATCGCGAGGGGGAGGGAGAATAAAATTGGGATAGAAACCGCGGCGGACGGATTGATTCCGTAGAAATTTCCATTTTTCCCCTGATATTACGTTCACGTGGCCGGTGTTTTTATTACACGAAAGGGAACGGATGCAGCCGAGCGAATTTAAGCAGCGTGCATTCTACCTGGTGGCCGTTTTCTTTTCGACTCGCGCGTGACCAGGACAATACCGTCCCTACTTAGCTCGCCACTTCTTATCTCTTATTTAGCATTTGAATTTTTATTCGTTTTATGATTTCCTGTGCAAGCAGCCTAGACGTTATGCTAATCGCTGATCGTCTCGGCGTCTTCTCCCGCGGCTTGTTTGCCGCGAATATTGCGCGATTTACGAAACCCAATAAACCCGATAATCACCGCTTATTTTCATCCTCCCCCTTCCCTTCCTTCCCCGAGATTTCATCGCGGCCGAGCTTCCAATTATTTTAGAAAAATTTCTCGAAAGGCGAGATTTCATCGTACGATATTTTTTTATCGTATATTGTCGTCATTCTTAATGAATTTTTATCGCTTTTACCTTGTATCCTTCCGTGACTAGTCCTGCACATCTCTTCGCCAAATTGCACTTCATCCTCAGTATAAAAACACGCTCCAACTCGATCTCCCCTCTCGAGTTCGCAGAAGTGAAGCTAGCCAGATCAGCTGGACTCTGTGGTAGATTTAGAACCGACAACATTTCGGCATGATCGTTCTGGTAGATGTACTCGAAGATACTGTTCCCCGTTAATTCCACCTGAACTCATAAAAATTGTTCGTCATCAACAGATTTATTTTATTATTTTCGTGGAATTGTAATTTGGAATTCTTATATATATACGAAATAGTTGTGTTGGAGGAGTAAATGGAGGAGAGAAAAAAGAAAAGAAAAATATGCCTGACCTGTGCCATTCCCAAATGCACGCTTGCAGTTTCGCTTATGTACATAATTTTGCCATCGGGCGCCAGGACAAACACGAAACCGTCCAAAGCCTGAAAAGTAAGGGAATAAATTCTCGTTTGAGCGTTGATCCGAGGAAACGCGAGAAACGAAATGATAAAGAAAAAAAAAAAGAAAAAAAAGGGGAAGAATATTCTGGTTCGTTAGAAATTAGAGTTCAACGCCTCGTTACAGCCCTGATCTCTTTCGTATTGAACAGAACAGTTTTTTCAACTCCTGGTCGCGCCCTTATCTCGTTTAATTAGAAAGAAAACGATGTTATAAAGGTTGTCAGGAAAATGAAGTATCTGTCTGCGGTAATACTATGAGGCTAAACATGACGTTGTTTTTAATCTAACAACGTGCGTTAAACGTTACGTCGTTGTATAAGGCGCGACACAGAGAACGATGAGTGCTTACTTGCAAAATATAACTAGTCACCTCCTTGAGGGCGATTTGCAGGGAGATGTTGCCTGGCTGGGAAGCGCCCCATTCTTCACCGAGCCCTGAAAAATGATTTTCGGACCGTCAGACTTTCCTCCCGAGCCAATCTTCTTAAGTGCGATCAAGAAAAATTCAAATTCGTCTAAATCTCTCTTCCTTGGGATATACAAAGAAAGATTCGCTCGTAAAGGTTTTCGTTCACAAATTTCATCATTATACCCTCTCTCTCTCTCTCTCCTATTTAAAATATAAATTTATTAGATTGATCGAACGAATTGATCATTTTTCACCGACAAAGTTTTCAATCATTTGTTTCTTTCTTTTTTTTTTTTCAACGATACGAAGAACGGATTCAACGAAACGAAAGGGACGAATAATTGCCCTTTTTAATCGCAACGATTAAGGAAGAGAGAAAGATATCCTCGGTAAGGACACGGCACACATCGCAACACGGTTCGGTCTTCTTATCCCGATATACATGTTTCCAGTGACGTTTCGTACTCGACGTGTAAGTAAGCCTATAGCCAAGTATTTCGTGTCCGCGCATTAATTACGTTCACGCTCGCGCTGCCATGGTTGCAGCTGCAGGGGCGTTTTCTGCGGAATCTCGCGGAAAATGGCTTGATCGTTGCCATCTCGCCGACGTTCCCCCGATTGTTTCTTAACTTTATCAGATATCTCACTTATCGACGTCCCCTCTCTGGAAGCGACGAAATAATAATCGTTAGTAAAGGTAAACGATTGTCGATAAAAATCGAGTCAGAGTTGTAAATCATTCGAACCGTGGCTATTATCGTATTTATCACCGTTGCGAGAGCGATACGGGAAAGATAGATAAACTTGATTGATTCGATTTATACTATAAAAAAAGAAAAAGAAAAAAAAAATAGAAAGATTCGACGCTCGTTTATCTCGTTCACCGGCTAATTTTCCACGCGAATAAAAAGGGACACCCTCGTCGAGTGTCGTAGAGTGGGCAACGTGTCTCTTTTTTTTTTTCTTCTTACCTCCCTCCCTCCCTCCCTCCTTCCCTCCCTCCTCCTCCTCCTGCTCCTCCTCCTCCTCCCGCCCCCGCCCCACTCCTTTTCCTTTCATTTTTTTTTTTTTTTTTTTCGAAGAATAAAGACGCGGCCGTATTCTAGAGGGATGCAGCCACTTGAAATTCAATTCACCGATGTCGTAAGAACGAAGAGGGAAGGGGGTGAGACGGGGGAAGCCATTGTAACACTATAACAGCCCCCATGCTTTGCTTACAAAGCAGCGGGGACTAACAATGCATTAAGTGCGCAATCACATCCATCTCATCCGATACTATTTGCCCTTTGCGCGTAAGTGTCCGGTGGCTGAATTAACAAAGAATACCGTTTCAATCCGTTTACCGCTAAGTGAAGTTTATTACTTGGCACGTGGTATCGGTCCCCGCGTAAACCACTCACTCGAATAAATACTAATCAATTCGTTTCTTCGATCTCTTTTATGACGCTTATAACATTACCACCTATAGATTATCATTCTATAGATAGAATAAGATCGTTCTCTTCGATATTAAAGTTAATGACTTTCAATATATATAAATATATATATACACACGTACACACATATATGTATATATATATATAATTTGTAATGGTACCGTTTGGAAACAATGCTCGCATCTTCAAGTAACTGGTCGTCAATCGAATAACGCTGGCTTTATCCATTTGCCCGGTGAGGGCTGCCGGTACGGGCAACAACTTGGCCAGCTCCAAAAATTCTTGGTTCTCCCTGTCGCGGCGGATACGCGCTGCCTTCTTGCTTTTCTCCTTCATTACGACTTCCTGCGGGCCGGACGTGGTAGCGATAGAATTCTCGTTCAGGGGGTAATGGTTGTGCGAGCTCAGATCTAAGGTGTCTGAAGTGGAATTGTTGTCTGAAACAGAGAGAAGAAGAAAAGAAAAAAAAAACATCGCGAGGAAAGAATTAAAAGATAATATAAAGGGGGAGGGGGGGAGGTTAAAAAAACGTTTAACTCTTCGAAAGAGTTTTGAGCTCGAGAGAGCAAATATTCGAAGGAGAAAGTTGGGAAGCGAGAGAGCGTTTGTAACACGTGCGCGTGTAAAGAAGGTTGAGGACAAATTGTGCGTAAACAACGTGGAAGAAGCGTGGAAGAAGTATTGTATTGGATTAACGTTCGGATTAACGAAAGTATGACCGTTAATAATATGTCGTCGATCGATGATATGATATCGTCCAAGCACGAAAGTTACAAGTTACAAGTGTAACGAAAGTCGTAACGACGCCGAAGCTGCTCGTTACGAGAACCGAAAGCAAAGGGAGCAAACCGTCATTAAAACGGCGGCAAGAGAGCAATCTAACGACGTAGCTACCCATCTACCGAGACTTCTCACGGATGGAAATTCGCTTGAATAATGCATTTTTTCTTTCTGCTCCGTCGTTCCAGTCGCCAATTCCGCGACATTCTCGGTCGCAACATCTTCCCTCCCCCTCCCTCCCCCTCTGCCCTCCCCTCCCCTCCCCCATCCCGCGAAGTGTACAACAATATATCTCGAGTTTGGTAAATTTAACCGCGAGCACGCTGATATTTTTTTTTTTTCCCTCTTCTTTTCTTTGCTCGCAGAAATCTTTATGTTTAAAATATTTATAAGGAAACTTATGAAAAATAATTAAGTAAACAAGCGTCTTGAAATTTTAATCCGTCACGATATAACAATAGGTGTAAGAAATTCAAATATCCTTGGTTTTAATTAGTTTCACTCGTAAAACGGCGGGAAGAAAGGAAAATAAAGAAGGTGGAGACTTCAAGAGACTAGAGGTGTATTTAACGTAGTACCTAGAAGTACCACACGTTAACATGCATAACACCATAGAAATAACTCGGTTATACCTATTCCTGCGTTCTCAGAATCAACAGTTCAAATCATTCGTTCTTTACACTCGGTACACCGTAAAATTTTCTTCTTCGTTGTGATCGTGGAACAAATAGAATCAAAAAAAGTGCAAATTTAAAGAGCCTGGTACATAAACCGAGTTTAAAATTTATCATTTAACAACAATAACTTAAAATTGCCAATTAAAACACTGTAAAATTAAGGACACAAGTTTCTTCTAATAGTTTAATGATTAAAACAGATAAATTAATAAAACATTTATCTTTATCTCTTATCTGCACGAACTCTCGTCGAATCGTATCGTATAACCATCCCTCGGCCGTCCTTCGAAAGCTTTCGAGCTTTCAAACGTTGCGTTTCGTTCGCGATTCGCAACGAATCGAACGAAGCTATCTTTCTTTTTCTTTTTTCTTTTTTCTTTTTTTTTTTTCTCTTTTAAACATGTTTCGGTTTCAAAACATCAATACCTTTCTCGGCCTGTTTTCGCCTCCAACTACCGACATAAGGATCGCTTTCTAAAATGATACGACGATCATGACTCTCAACGGTAGGCGCCATCTTCTATCTTCACATTGGACGCGCGCAACTCGATCAAACCCGTTTTACGTTTTACGTGACGACACTTGGACACTTGGAAAGATCCCGCGTGTTTCTCACGACATCACGTTGACCACGTGCCGCCGCCATCCACGGGCGAAAGTTTTCGCCAATCTTTCATTTAATTTCATCAAATTTCCTAAAGACACTTTCTCCCGATCGCACGCATACACAGATTTACACATATACGCACAACTTTCTCTGAATCGACATCAAAATATATATATATATAAATATATTTATAAATATATATATATATAACAAGAAATTGTTTTATCATCCCATCAGACGAAACGGAAAGAGAAAGAGATCGGGAAAATGGCGTGAAAAATTCGGATCCCTTCCACGATGATTATTGAAAATATGTCGAGGTGAAATTCGATAGGGGAAGCACGCACCATGACCGACGTCCTTTGCACTTGAATTACGACTAGTGCACGGGATAGTGCGGCTCGTGGAGACCTCGTGTCGCGGGTTTGATCCTTTTCTCTTTCCCTCCGTCGGCGTGTCTCTCCTCCTACTGCTATTCCTTCTCTTCCATCCCATCCCCAATGCTGTTTCTCGATGGGGTAGGTAAGCCGCGAGGTACCACCCTTATTTTAAGCTCCACCCTTGGAGCAGCAGGGTCAGTCGAAGAGACCCCCCGTTCCGTGCACGCACACACGCGAAAACCTCCCATGTCTGGGTCCCCTGCTCCAGACTGGAAACTGGAGGCAGGGGAGAAGAGAAATCGTGGACGGAGAAACGAGGCGAAGCGTGGATCGGGGGAGAAAAGGAAAGGAGTTCGAGGGATGAATGAGAGAGGAACAGGGAGGAGAGGAATGGCTAGGAATGACGGGCGCAACTAGACCGAAGGGTGGCAAAATCGAAAGCAAAGGCGATTGCTGGTGGCCGTACTGTTGGCCTCGACGAGATACCATAAACCTCTCGGAAACCTCCTCCGGGGATACCTCGAGATCTTTTGCTCACAACCGCTCCAAGGATTATTCCTGTTACGCAACGAAATTTATGGATACTACTCTTGATTGTTTTTCACGACCAGTCGTCATCTCGTGCCGAGATCATCGCGCTGAAAGGATCTTGCCGCGTTCTTACGCTCTGCGAGGAGATCTGCTGCGTTCTTACAAAGGATATTTTATAGAAGGGAATTCTTTTTAAACTATTTCAAGTATAACGTATATATATATATGTACAGAAGCACAACAATTTTCGAGGAATGAAGAGATTGTTTGACGAGGATGCAGCTGAATTTCGAAATTCTCGCGGGCCAGCATGGTCACGTGTGCAAATGTTCCGGGACAAAAACGTCGGGAAGAGGAAGAAGGAATGGCAGCAGGTTGGAAAACCTGCTGTTTACGACTGGGCTGTATAACCACCTTGCTATGCACCTTTTTGCCGAGAGCAAAGTGCATCTTCGAAATAGGAAACATGTGTTGTCAATATGTTCCGGAAGGAAGAATGAACCTGTCCTGTTGTCTAGAACTCCTCCATCCCCGTGGGCACAATCGTCCACGGCCTTAAGGAACACGTGTTTCTCTTCTCTACCTTAGCCACCTTGGCGCGTTATTCTATATTAAACACTTTCTATACATTTCCCTGGCTCAGGTCGACAGGTAGAAAAGATCTAATACGAAACATGTGTTTCTTCTTTCCTCTCATCATCCTGCCACCTTTCCCTGGGATATTTCGTCGAGATACGACGAGATATAACGGAAAGAGGAACAGAGAAACTGTGGATTCCGTTTGTCGAAACTCTTGTCGAGCCTTTGCTCGAGTGTAGTTGCAGTTTAACTTGGTCGAGATTATTCGGGATAGTCGACGGGAAATGCGGAAGGAAGAAAAAGGGAATTGAAAACGTGTCGTTTCGAGCTGCGATTTCAAAGGAATAACTTTCAATTGTTCGTCCTTTTTGAGAGGAATCTTTTTCTTTCTCATCCTTTTCTCTCTTTTCATATCCGTCTAGTCATCGATACAAACTCGTAGATTTATTCTTGATTTTATGGGTTTTATATCGTAGATACGATCGATACCCTTGAAAGGTAATCACGTTCGAGGAGCAGATGTTAGATTCAATTCGTACTCGAATTGCGATGTTCGAATCCCACTCAATTAACGGATCTTCGTCCTAATCTCGTCGATTCCGCGTTGAATTCCTAGAAAATTCGCTCTAATTCGTGCTGGAATCTATGCTAACGAGGAAGAGACGATCGAGAATCAATCGCGCTTGTTGTAGCAAGCAATTTGTAACATCGTAACAGATATCGTTACAGAAGAAATAAAATTAAACTCTCTCTCTTCCGTGTTTCGCAACGTTGTGCGCGTTTTTATACAAACAAAACTCGAACACTCTTCTTCCTTCTATCAAAACGTCGAAGACACTTTCTTTTTCTTTTTTTTTTTTCCATCGAACTGCAAACGTTTCCATAAAAACGGTGTTTAAAAATCATCGAACATGCGTTTCACTGTCGTATATTTTATAATCGCTCGATGAACGCGAGATATGTACACAACGGAAATCTGTCTACGTAAATACAAAACACACAGAATACGAAAAAAAAGAAACATAAAACGTATAGAAACACTCGAAAACGTTTCGAGAATCCGAAGATTTCGTATTCCATTTCCATTAGAAAAAAAACGGATTCGTCCCAAGTGACACCTCTATATTATCTTCTGAAACGTTGCCGTATCCGGAGGAACATCTCGAAAATCGGATGAATTTCCCAAAGAAATATCTGGATATCCTCGTGGAAAACGTGATGCACCTCAATGCGAGATCCACCGTCAGAATTAATGAATTCCTTCGCCCTTTGTACTCCCGAACCCACTCGAATCGATTCGATTTCGTTCTCGGAGCGGCGCGATACTAGGTCAGCCCGGTGAATTGCCATCACGGAACGATTCACGATCGACGATACGACCCGGACCGATTTTTCGTGTGTACGCGCGGGGTTGTGCACAGGGAACACTGGGCTGGCTGGCCCCTGTCCGTTCGTGACCGTCTCAATGCATTTCGGAGGGCGCGCGAGCCTGCAACTCAGCCACGGCTTAACATCGGCTCACCTACATTCCCGTCGTCGTTCATATATATACGTGTACATATCGAGGCACGGCCATCCCCCTGGCTCGCCTTTTCCTTCCCGTTTACACCCCCGTCGTAACATTCCACCCCGAGAACGCCCTCGTGTTCGACGAGAAGACGAGGGGGAGGGGAGGTTTGGTACACGAGGCGCGATTCATCATCCCCCTTTGGCCGGGACAGAAAATCCATTCACCGATCCCACGGGCACAACGGGCAGGGAGTGTGCTCGCGCATTTTAACTATCCGAGAGAAGGTTGACCGGCCCACGCCGTTGCTCTAGGTCGTAGATAGAGCTTGATTTGTCGGTGGATCGACAGGCCAGCCAAGGGTTCAACTTCAGATCCTTCGCCACGATTTTTTCCCCCAATATTCCAAGATCAAACGTTTGGAAATTGTGGATTCTAAAATGTGAGAAAAGATTTAGATTTCGTGGAACATTGTAACGCGATCACGGTTTATTAAATTTATTGGCGCGTTCGAGCAATAAATAAAGGTAACGTACGTATCAAAAAATGTGCAATAAGCGGAAAGTTATTCTATTCTGGAAGAACAGTAAAATCGGTTACTCTCTGCCATCTTGTAATTTTTTTTTTTTTTACTCGACGTGATCGAAAAACGTGATGCCGAATCGCGGAATTTATCGTTTTCGCTTTTAAAATGCGAATACCCAAAATGAAAACATTCGAATAGTAAAATTTGTGCTCCGTACATAAAATTTTATCGTCGAATATTTTATGCAGAACGTCCCGAATATTTGAAATTCGGTTATATTTATCGCGAAATTTTGGGAAACGGTTCGAGGGAAACGCATAAAATTTGCAATTCGAAAACATCCGGTTTACATCGGAGATCGGGCCATCCATCGATGCGAATCCAGCTCGCGAAACAGGTTAACAGAATAATCGACCATTTATTTTCATTCACGGTTGCAATGCCGTTTCGACATTTTCATAGTGGCGCGTATTTGTGGTGCACACGGGATGGTGTGTGCTCGATCATAGAAGACACACCGGTATTACGGATACGAAAATAACGTCAGCGCGGCACGCGTGTAAATCTCAACAAATATTATCTTTGTCACTATTTCCCCGCGCACACGGATCTTGCATATTTGCTCAAAAACTATAGGGTACACTCAATATTAATCCTCGCTTCTCTCCAACCAACTACCCTCTCTGATATCGTTGCGAAGACGTAGCTATATACGAGCATATTCGAGTTTATCTCGTCCACACCTTATCGTAATTTTCCTCAAATCTTTCAATTAACCGAGTTTCCCAATTTTGCAAACGTATATAATACTTATGACAAACAATCATGCAATACTTGTGAATCGTAAATCTAACCGAAAGAATTTTAATAATGCAATTTTCCAATCTTTCCGTTAAAATTTCATCACGAGAGATCCAATTAAAATCATCTCGTTGCATTCGATTCTATAAATTACTCTTAAACCGACGAAATATCGAAAACGTAGATCAACGTCGATCGATACTCGAACGAGTTAAATTAATTCCACCTTTCTTACACTTTTTTTTCGCCTTCAACCTGACACGTGTTCCAATGATCATGATACGTTGATCTTCTGCTTGTATCGTATGCTCGCGATTCCGCCGTGGATACCGTGGCCTGATACCACTCTCGATACTTGGAATCGCAACTGCGTTTAAATTACCGCCATGCCATGTTTCCCTTCCATTTCGCTGACCACCGCAGAATCACGAGGGCCGATCCACGCTTCTTTTCTCGCTGACATATCTGCGCTCCTACGTTATATACCCTCCCATTTGATACGTAGACGGTACAACACGTGGTCCCGGCCACAGCTATGACCCCACGATCCCCCATATAGGGGGTCCACATACTCCGCTTACTTACAATGTTGTTCGTGGACCCAACAAACAATGGTCGCGAGTCAACCGTACGAACCGTACGAAGCTTGGTAATCCTACACCTTTCCTCCCCCGTTCCACGCGTCTTACCCGTCGAATTGTGCACCACCTCGGATTTCTCTACGTCTTCAAGCGTAGTCAACAGTTGATACACAGCCGCGGCAAGCCGGCTGATCTCATTGCCGCCGCCGTTTATTTAAAAGAAACATGGTAACCCGATTTCTCGCCACTGAAGCGTGGTACGCGTCGCCGCGGCTTCGAGCTGGATAAACGACGTGGCGGAGGCCGTGCGTTTATCATCAGTTAGGCTAGGTTATTTTCATTTCACCTAGCTACGTTGTTTCCACTTCACTGGAGACTCGTACAGGAATTCGAAGATTCCCACGAACACGATGAGATTAAAAAAGTAAAAAGTTGCGACAAAAGTTGTACGATACTTGGAATGGAGAAGATCGATGTTAACGTACTGAATCTGACTTTCGCTCAAAAAAGTTGGAGGAAAAAATTTTGTTAACGATAAAAAAAATCTATTGGACATCGATACCTCGTTTGCAACATGTTTATAGGCAGTGTAAGATTGTAGAATTTAGATAAGCAAATGTAAGTGTTAAAAGTTAGATATCAGCCACCGATCGTGAATTCGATACCGTGTTTAGACGCCCGGAGTCGCGGTGATGAAACACGAGAACTAGGCCTGTAAACCCGTGCCCCGGGCAAATCGTTAAATTGTCGCATGCGGTTGCTGGAAATTGTATATGCGGATGATAACCGAATTTCTTCACACATTTTCCCGGAATCCGAGCGTAGACGGTGCACAATGTGTTCCATCATGTTCCACTCGGACGAGCCGTGCTCGCGAACGTGGAGGGAAAGGAAACCAAGTTTCAGATCCGACGACGGATCTTTAATTGTGGGGTGGAAGTAAAACGCGGGTATTTTGTCGCACAAAAGCGTACGAGTAACAATTAGTGTAACTACAATCTGCTCTCCCTTCCCAAAAAAAAAAAGAAAAATCTAACAACCCCTCGAAGAGTACGAAGAGGAAATGTCGCGCGTGAGAAAGCCTCCCTTGTTGCACGTAAACCACCAAAAGACGATATGTACGAGCGCAAAAATGAAACATTTCTGCTTGGGTTCGTGTGTGTAGACACTCTGGTGCAACGACGATACAGTTCCCCGAGTGGTTTCAGAAAAAAGGATAGGGTGGAGAGAAGGAGAAAGAGAGAGGGGAAGAGAGAGAGAGAAGGGGATGGAACAGAGGGGAGAAGGTTGGCTAGTAGAAAAGTCAGCCCTCTCATTCACGTTGTTAGTTGGTAGCTCGTTGAGAGGAGGGTAGAGAAACGGTGGAACTACACAGAGGGAAGAGAGACTCGCACCCCCGACGGTCTCGAATGGGCGAGGCCCCCAGCTTTTCATCCGCGAACAGCCCGCCCTTAAACAGCCCTAAACTAAGTCACTTCAGCCCTGACGTTGAGTGTGACTGATCGTCCAGGCGTATCTCTAAAATGGCCACCCAATGTACACCCGATGTCATCCCCGGGACCGATGACAAGACGTAAGCCAAGACAAATGAATAAACTCCTAACGCTCTACTAGAATTTCTTCTCGCTTTCTTTCTCTCCTTTCAAGGAGAAGAAGTTGGTGGCGTTCAACTTTTTTAGATTCTTTCTTTTTTATTTTTACAAAGGAATTATTGCAAAAGTAAGTAATGAAAAATTAGAAAGATTTATTCGTCGAATTCGGGGTGGATGAGATTGGTGGATCGATACACGTGGTTTGTTCAGTGGTTGCTCGTTTATATATATTTTGATCCGAGAATTGTTTGGCATATAAGCGATAACGAGCAAGGCCATAGCGGAAATTCCAAGTTCGATGATATTTCTGGAGAGTGTCTTCTCTTTTGTAAACGATTTGTACAGGACGCCGGGCATGGTCACCGTTATCTCGGTCGACGGCGATAATTCCGTGCAAAAATGGATAATTGGTGTCGCCTGTGTTTTCCACTTGGACACGTACACTGCGTTTGAATGACGCCACACTCTACAAAGTATAACATTCTGTATACGCCGCTTGCATAGACGCATCATTGGAACGGGCGAGGAAAAATATTCTCCAATTACAGTTTGACGGGATTCCGGGGAAATTCATCACAATGGTTTCACGTTGGCGCGCAACTTCATCTTTTGCATCTTTGTCACAATTTTGTCCGACGCGAATTGAATTTCAAACGATGGAAAAGATAAACAAGAAAAAAGGGTGTGCATTGTCCGTGTTTGTAAGAACTCGAGGAATATTTTTACAAGGCTTTAATTAACGAACAGATGATGTACAATCTTTTGATAATGAGAAGCATTGTTGAATAGGATATTATTTGAAACAATACGACGCCTTACGCTAAAATTAACGTACTATTATTTTCGCACTTTGGTTTACAGTCAACTAACACGATTTGTTGTTTCCTTGGCGTCAGAATTTTTATAGATAACTCCCATATTTTCTGTTTTTTACTCGTTTTCCTTTAAAAATTCATATTATTGATTTCTGAATCGCATGAAATTTTACACGATCTTTACAGAGATCCTTTCTTTTCTATTCTCTCCATTCTGCATTATTATTATCATCTCTCTATTTTATTTTACCTTATTTAATTACGCGTTATTATAATGTATAATCGAAAAAAAATTCGGATATAATAGTATTTACAGAATTCTATTGAATAAACGATCCCGCGTCTCGTATCTAAATCAAACGGAGAAAAGTGAAAACACCAGCGGCGGATTCTTCCCATGGTGATCCATTATCTCCGCTCTTTTCACTTCCACCGCTGAACTACTCCCCCTCTCACGAGAATTATGATATAGGGATTGATATAAATTGAGCACACAAATCAAAAAGGAGAAGAAGTCGAAGATATCGAGGAAAGGAAGTGTTTACTACAAATATTTGTAAAGACGGCGTCTAGACCGTCTCACATAAATCACCAATAACACACTATTCCCCGCCTTTCTTTCTTCTCTCGTAAAAAGATGCGAACGTGAACATCGAAAAATGTTCACAGCCAATTCATTAATGTCACGTGTACCGTTTGATTAGTTACGGATGTATTAATAATCGATTCACAAACATTAAAACCATTATTTCATTCTAACAAGTTTCCGTACCGGCGTTTTTCGAAATGAATTTTCACCCCGCTAATAAGAGGATAAGAAAACCGGCCGAGTGTATCGGTGACATCTCTGCGGCGCAATAATTTCCCTAAAATATTGCCACTTTGATGATTGGCCTGTGCTCGACATCCAGCCGTTCGTAAACCCGAAGGGAATAAACGCTTCACGCATTCCTGATGCGTCTCACAGTCTTTACGGCTTATTATCACCTTCACGTTTATGCACTCTCACCCCGAGATATACATCAGTCCTCGGAGGAGGAAGCATGTCAAAAGAAAGCGGAGAACCAAGGGTGGTCGTATATTTGCAATGTTTCTGCGAATCCACGAGGTCACTTTCAGAGAAAGTATAACAATCGGCTAGCGAACTTGCCCGTTTCTCGGTACAACCTCGAAGAATATCGGTCAGAATAGAATTTTACCAAATAGAATTTTTTCTTTTCGCTTCGTTATTAGAAAGAACGTAGAAATTCTTTGATTTGGCGCAAATACGTATCCACACACGGATGCAAACCTACACCCACGTACGCGCAGCACACACATACACACACACACTATCAACGAATATTAAATATCAGATTGTTCTACGAAGAAAATTCTAACGATCTTTATGACTATATATATGTATATATATGTATATATATTTTTATTTTTTCGTTTCCAACAATTTTCAATACTTTTAATCTCTTTGCCATTTTTTTTCTTTCCTTTTTTCCCGATTATTTCAATTAGAATTTTGGATTATTGTAACAGAGTTTCTACGTGTTTTAAAGAAACAAATGCTTTGTTTTATAAAGAAATACAAGATGTAGCATACAGGCAATCGGTACTGACGAGGCAGCAGTTTCTCAGGTCCGTGTTTCGTTGCTTTTGCCATTCGATTCGGCTGTAAACGCCACGACTCGTCTCACGGTCGTGACTCTTTTGCTGCGGAGAAGAGAAGCAGTCGAAGAAAGCGACTTTGCGCGCCATTCTTGCCCTATCTCGGCGATATTTTGCCATGAAAATGGTTGCAAATCGTGTTCCACACGTATGAAAATTAAAATCGCGGCGAAAAATAAAAATTCACACGATCCCGGACGAGTAATCCGCCCGTTTTATTTTAACGCAGGTTTTTAAGCCCAACATTACGCGTTACCGCTTTGTTTATACATAATAAATACAACGATTGCGAAATATCGCCGGGATAATCGACGGAATGAAATCTCATAAATTCTCGATTGGACGCGCGTCGATCGGAGGGGGGAGAGGAGGGAGGGGGGAGGAGGGAGAGAGAGAGGGAAAAAAAAAAGGAAAAAAAAAAAGAAAAAAAAAAGTTATTTAATCCGCGATACGGATATTTATCCGAGGTGGATGGAATTAATTGGGGGGAAGCTGCGACACATTCAAGTTGGGACACATTCGCATCGCGTCGATCGATTAAAACGTGTACACGTGGAAAGAAAAGAAGGAGAATAAAAGTGGAAATAAGAACAAATCGGTTAAGCACCAACGATGTAACCTTGGACGCCGCTACGATAACAAGGATGTCTGTTATGCTGACGAGGCATCTTGTACCATAATCAGACTTGCATATACTGTAAGCATCAACTACACTCGCAATAAAAATATGCACATGAGTGCAACAGTAATGAGACAATTATATGGTTCATCGGGATCTATCTTTGTGCAATTCTTTGCACAATTAATATTAATATATGAAATCACCGAATTATAAATAGATTTTTCGCAATTAAGTTTCTTTTCGCGAGTATATTCAAACCATTTTGAAGAAACAAGAAAGGAAAAAGAAAAAAAAAAGAAGAAGAAGAAGAAGAAGAAGAAGAAGAAAGAAAGAAAGAAAGGAAGGAAGAGGCGAAAAAAAAAAAACGCGAAATCAATAGCAGAATTATCTTACATATAATGTGATATTTATGTACGTGATTAAATTAATATATAAAAGTTTAAGTTAAATAATTTTTAAAACAATGAATGAAATTACGTTTTTTTTATTTGAATAAAAAGAACTTGCATATATTCTTCTAGTAATTGCAGAAATAAAAAAAGTCCCGATTTAATGTCAATTTAATGTGATTTTAGTTCCATTGTTAAAATCAAAATTTTAAAGAAAGGATCTGCAGAGTGGAAATCAGTTAAAATACGTAATTATAATCTGCGAGAAAAATAATTTACACCTCCACCCTTTAACATCGTGACCAAAAAAGGAGAAGAAATAATGTAATGTTAATTTACTCGACTGTAACTCGTTGTCGCCGTTGCGAATTAAGAACTGGAACTCAGGACCGAGTCGATGACAAAAGGCAACTCAGAGCCTGACGAAATTCTTGAATCTCACGTGGCCGTACGCCATAAGCTACGATGGGGGTTGCCTGCCGTGACGACCCGCGACACACGTTGCTCTTTTTTTACTATTCGCCGTGTTCCCTCGGCCCTCAGCTCCATGGTCGCTTTTATTTAACGATTTCTCTCCCGTTTCACTAAGCCAACCCGATACACGAACGAACTTTGAACGACCGGCCTAGCAATTTAGCAGGATTATTGGAAGTCGCAAGAACGCGTCCACTTCCACGCACGAAAAGAGAAAAATTACCGAAAATCGGCTCCTTTCATCATCCGGATGAAATTTTTCTTTCTCCAGGAGAAAAAGTTTCTCCATGGAAAAATGGAACGATAACGGTACGATAATCTTTTTCTTTCTTTTCCTCCTCTACTTAATACTAACGAAATAATGCCTCCAAGTTGTAGGAATAACAATACATGTCACTCGTTTCCCATGTTTTGCACGTCCCACGACCATAATTTTTAATAACGAATATATGAAATAAAAGAAATGATCGATTATTCGATTAAACGAGTACTCACTCTTCATATCGAATTCGCACGATGTACGAAATATCCGTTGTTGTTGGTCGCTGATTCGAGGAATCGTGGAATCGTGTTGCTAGCGATGACAAATGGCACAGAATTTTTTCGAGGATGACGGCTCACTATCATTCTTTCTTCGACTCGCGTCGTGACTCAGGTCAGAGGACAGGAGGCGCGGCGCGGAACTTAAAGGTCGTCGTAAGCAAAACTAAACCTCGAGTTTGACTCGGGATCCCGATGTTACATATCTCCCCACCACGGCCTCCCCTTTTTAGTCATGTGAGAAATTACATGCACGGTATATGCACGGAGAACGGGGAACACGGAGATTTCGCGTGGAAGGAAGGCATCCCTTTCCTCCTCCCTCCGTTAAATTTTATCTTTGTCTCGCAATCTCTTCTCGAGGAGAAGAAAACAGAAAAGTTGTCTGAAGTTGTCTGAACAGGATGCGTTACTCCTCTTTGTGTTAAAACACTGTAAATTGCATTATTCATACTTCATTTTCTGAGAAAGAAACTTCCGTTTTATTTTTAGTATATACTTTTTCAAAGGATTGTAACCATTTGCTAATCGTTACTTTTTTTCCTTTCTTTCTTTCTGTCTTTCTTTCCTTTTCCGATTTTTCCGATTTCGTTGCGATTTCACTATTTATCATATTTGAACAGCGTTATTTGTTATTGTAAAAATAATTTTTAACCGACGACGCGATGTTAGAAAAAAAAAAAAAAAAAGAAAGAAAGAAAAATGACGAGCGAGCGAGTGAAACCTGTTAAAAAGTACAATTATGGAGATGGATAATTATTCGAAGTGAAAAAAAAAAAGAAAAAAAAGAAGAAGAAGAAGAAGAAGAAGAAGAAAAAAATACGAATTAACGCGATTCTCGATTAGTGGCGAGAAATTTATTTACTTGTTGCGCTATAAATGACTTCAATAACCCGTGTACCAGGCGATCTCATGCCATTTAGAGGATGCAACATCGTAAATCTCAATCGGACGAGCACCGACCATAGTAGGAGGTCTCGGTAAGGAAGTATCGGATGTCGTGTTTCTACACATGTCGAAACGCTTAAATCGTTTTCACCTATCCGCCCGCTAAAACGACCGTGTAACAGCTGGCTAGTTTGCGGCTTTCTCTGATCTTGAGCCGAAGACCCTTTGGAAAAGTGATCACGATCACTTTTCGCACTTTTTTTTCTCTTTCTCCTCTCGAGACGGCAGGAAATCGAGACAAATGATTTCCTATTCATAAATTAATTTGTCGAATAAATAAATATATATATATATATATATATATATATATATATATATATATATAAAATCGTTTAAAAAATATTTACGTATACGAGGTCTTTTTTTAGAGCTCGTAAAATTTATTGATTAAATTCCCGTCCACGCTCGGAATAAGCGGGCCAATTT
Source organism: Apis mellifera (assembly GCF_003254395.2). NCBI lineage: Eukaryota > Metazoa > Arthropoda > Insecta > Hymenoptera > Apidae > Apis > Apis mellifera. Next base: position 21,767,034 of record NC_037638.1, read on the forward strand.
TGTGTTCCAACGCGTGTGGAAACTTGAATATAAATATCGTGAATGATACGTTCGGTCATTAAGAAAGTTTTTCTTTTCGAGAAGAGAGAGCTGAAAGAGAAAGGGAAAGAAAAGAAAAGAAAAAAAATGGAAGCATAAAAATTCATCGAGGACGCTGTCACACTGGGTTGCCTGTGCATAAGGGTGATTCGTGTAGGAACGCGACTTTATGGGCCTCTGTATTTGCTCTCTCGGTCTCGGGCGTTGAACGGCCGAGCCGTGATTTAACGACGTCGACAAATTTGATTTGTTTCCGATAGCGGAGACGACAATGCTACAGACTAAATAAATTTTTGGCGCGAGTTTAATTTTAGATCCCCTATGAGGTAAGTCGAAGGGCTGGAAGTGAAATTAGACGTTTCTTTTCTCGTTGGTAACAATGAATAAGAAAACCGTAGTTGTTGACACTGCCAGTTTTAGATTTCTGTGAATCGACGTTTGCAAAACGGCGAATATTCTGCCGACTATTGTGTCGTGAGCCTCGGAGCCGAAGTTACCTAAGAGCTGTTTACGCACGTGCCAGGATGTTGCGTGCAATCTTACTATTATTAGTTAACTCAAAACGTTTCATTTTCGAAACGGCCATGTTAATCGACGATGAATTGTTCTACGCTCGAGATGTCGTTCCACTCGAAAAATATCCAGAACAAATAAACAATCTCAATCTCTTTTAACCTCAATCTCTCCCTTCACTCTTCGATCGCCCTTTATTATTTTTTTGATAAAGAATCAAGATTAACCAAGACCGCGGATTCCTGGAATCTCGTTGGAATTAATTCTTTCGTCGCCACGTGCCCCGTTGAAGGAATTCGAACGAAACGAAAAAAAAAAAAAAAAAGAAAAAGAAAGCAAACATAGAAATCTCTCTCCGGAAAATTAATTGGAAACCTCTTTCGAAACAACGGTGCGATTCGTGTGGATGAAAGAAAAAAAAAAAAAGAAGGAAAAGGAAAAAAAAATGCTCGAAAATGTTTCATGCGCTTAAAGATACAAATCTACGTATTACAAATGATACATAGTTCGAAAAAGAAGAAAAAAAAAAGTTTTTTCAAAACACGCAATGGTGTTGGTTGTTGGAATTTGTGGAGGGAAAGGGAGGAGGAGGAGGAGGAGGAGGAGAGAGAGAGAGAGAGAGAGAGAAAAGAAGCAGCGACGGGTTCCAGCGAGATTTAACGCTGTCGCGACAGCTGCACGGAGACATAAGTTTCCTCTGTTCCGTAAGCTATGGAAGGGTACCGAGCAGAAACACGGAAAAGGATCACGTTCGAAAGCCGGACATTTTCTCGACAAATGACTTTAGGAAACGGCACGCCCCTTGTCACGGGGCACGTAACACGCGTACTATTTACTTTAACAGCGCTTAAAAACGCGGCGAGAAACTCGGGCCGCGCCTCGTTACATCTATATCTCTCCACTGTATTCCGATTCGATCTTGAAATAGAGTTTCATCCATCTTGAGGAATTCGATTTCGACCCCTTTCGCTTTCGCCGTGTGGAAATGTTTTCGAAACGACGACGCGGCGGGATACTTAAGTGATTAGAACCAACGTCGAACAACCGTGAAAACTGACACGCGCGCCTGTTAACGTGTTAATTTATCGCATGCGTATCGCATTCTCGATTCGTCGATAGAAACACACGGTAAAATTGTTTTTTAAGGGTTAAAGGGTCGAATGCTGGCACGTGAACCGAATTATTGTTTGAACAATTTATGGTACTTTATGGTATATTTATATAGCGTGGAGTGGGAATTTTTCTTTTTTCTTTTTACTTTTTTTTTCTCTCTTTTTTCGGGATCAAAGGTCGTTTCTCAAGAAAGTTACGAGGGAAAGGGGTGAAAAAGTGATTGTTGAGTCTCCCATGAGACAGCATGCGGGTACCGTAATGCAATATTGGGACACGTTCGACGGATATAGGCGAACAATTTGCCAGCATCCAGATTTATCGAATCAAATTACACCTGTGAATGTGAATCGATACATTTTCATCGAAATTGTTACAATGAAAAATGTAGATTCGTATGATGATCGACGTGTTTAATAGGTGAGTGTTTTCCGGTTTGACGTTTGTTAAACCGTTTCTTTTTTTTTTTCTTTTAGTTTTGTCATCCCTTTACTCGTTTCCATCGATACGTATCAAAATATTATCGTTTAAGTCAAAATCGTGAAGGAAAAATTTGAAATTGTGCGCAAGGTTCTTATAATAAATGTGCAACAGTATATATATTCATATATTTAAATTTGAATTTTAAATTCTTGAAATTAAACTTGTTGAATTTAAATCTGTTTTAATATACCTATCTAAATTGACCATATAATTATTGATTGTTTCTTTTCTATCATATTATTATTTTTTTTTTTTTTTTTTATTATAGCTTAGTATTTTGTACTTACCTTCGCAACTTGCAGATATTTATTTAAATGCAAAAGTATGTAAATCTGACTGGTTTTACTTACCTTTAAATAAACCCATAATCTCACCGGTATTTCACCGGGAAGAGTCAATTAGTCACCCTTGGTGCGAAAGTAATTTTGGCAGCGGGGGTGTCTCAAAGAGCGAACACTTTGATCAAGCCGTCGGTACTTGACGCACTTCAATCGTTCACGGAATTCCATCGAATATTATTGTTATTTCTTTATATTATTAACTAATTCTACTGACTTTTTTTTCTCTTTTGTAATTAATCGTTATAAATGTTGTAACTCTACACTATTATGTCAAACTGTTCCATGTTATTAACGATTCGAAGTTTAAATTTTTATAAAATATTCATAAAAATATTTCTTAAGAATGTTCGATTTTATATATATATATATACACACATATATTTATATATGTGTATATATATATATATAATAAAAAAAAAAAAGGAAATATATACGTCACAATTTCTTACACTGAAAGTACTTCGTGTTAATTAACGATCTGTTCTAAGTAAGTCTTGATAAAAAATTACTGTTCACTTCCTTTCACACACATCTTTATCCGCCCGACGGAACTTCAATGAATGTAAACGGAAACCTTCGTTTTCGATTATACATCAAGAACGCGATTGAAATGACACTTTTACAATGTTAATTTTTTAAACCATCTTACGAAGAGGTGAGAGTTATTCTGCGTTAACACTATGCATATTAAAATATTGCGAATTATAAACATTTAATGTTTGGAATATTACATATCTCAATGTTTATTTAAATAATAATTTTACGATAATCAAATTTAATTTTTTCATCGGTCTTAACATTATCGGTCCCATAATTTAGCGGCAATTTTAAACGATTTATGGCGATAATTTAATGATTCTTTCATTCTTAATCAGAACTTGTTTTAAACACGCGCGTTTGCTTAGAGAAAAACCTATGCGCTGGGTGACGGTCCACGATCGAAAATGCGCGCGCTAGCCCTCTGGAAGCGGGAGTGCCCTCAAAGATGGCGCGACATCTTTTTTATCCGGGGGATGCACCTCGCGGGATCAATTCATTGGGCCGTGACTACGCGTGTGTACTATTAAAACAGTGCCGTACGCATTTAGGTATACAACTGGATGCACGGTGCACGCTGGACTCCCCACCGAGCGTAGACCAACGTTCCTCCAACTTGCTACCCTTTCTTCCATCTTTCTCTCTCTGTTCGCGCCTCCCTTTCTGTCCCTCTTTTCACCACTGTCTCATCATCTCTCTTTTCATCGCTTTCTCTTTGTTTCTCTGCCTCCTTCTATCGTTCCGGATTCTGGAAAAGCTTTCGTCGTACCAACGCAGCCGCATAACCTCACGAGTTGCGCCTGTGTCAATGATTTCTAACGTAGGCGGTACTTAAGCCCCGTTTCATCCCACCGTGGTGTGATAAAGGCTTTCATGAGGATAATATACTGCTCGCGCAGATTAATTATTTTCTATGACCATGTAATTTAGAAACAATCAGTTTTCGAGCTTTTATCTCGTGCAAGGCGTATGCTCGAATCGTGTATTTGAAAAAATTTTCACGATAGCACGATTTCTTTACGGTCAAAATGTTGATTTTATGCCGGTTGAGAACCACTGAACTATGTATTACACGAAGCATTGTTATACGTCTAGATAACGCCTCCTGTTCTGATTGGTCGGTTGGGTGGTTCCACATGCCACGCCTAGTAGCGACTCTATGTAACCATCCCCACCATAATTTTACCAACACAGGCGTACGCGTGCACCGTTTCTCTTTCTCATTCTGTTTCACATATATAACATCTCTTCGACGTTGCTTCCGTTGCCGCCTCTCTTTGCCAACGGTCCTTTTCCTCTCGTGTTTCTTTTTTTATTACTCTTGCGCACCGCAGCAACTGGCTGGGTTATACGAATTCTTTATGTAGGTGTGACTGTATATATACACGAGTTTGTGTAAAGGTGTGTATTTATTTGCAGTTTTTTTAGCTACCAGTAAGCCCAAGGGTAAGTTTCTTCTGTTCTCCAAATAAATTCTTCCGGTTTTTCTCTATTGTTCGCGGTCAAACATATTTTAAACGAAGGCAAAAGATACATTATCGAGTTATTATATTATATTATATCTATAATGATTTGAAAATTTTAAAAATTACTTATCTGTTGGAAACTGTTTAAATTTATCTATCGTATCGTTTGTTCTTTCTTATTCTCTCTCTCTCTCTCTCTCTCTCTCTCTCTCTCTCTCTCTCTCTCTTTCTCTCTCTCTCTTGATCTGTCACGGATGATTTTTTAATAGTATTTTTGTCACGGTTGTATTTTTAATGATATATACGCGAAATTATGCACGGTCAGCAGGTAGGTAGTAAGATTTTACGACATGAAAATCACTTCCAGATGTTGGTCATTTGACGATACGGTGTGGTCTATTCGGAACAAGTTCTCACGACCAAATTATTATGCTACCACACGAAAATTCACAATAAAGTTTTTAGTTTTCCTTACTTTCTAAATAACTTATTTTTTACAAATGATATTATGTGTTCCATAAATGATTAGCTTTACATGATCTGGAACATTAAATAGAATATATTTCAATTATAAATAAAACGTTTAATTTTAATCAAATACTTTAATAAAATAACTTTAATAAAATTAATACAAAGTAATATTATTCAAATTACGTATATGTAAAAAGCATCATCAAATGATCATTAATAATTTTGTATCGATAAATATATCGACGGTTGAAAAGTATTTTCTAAAATTTTTATCATTTTCGTTATTATCGACTATAGTCTCTTAAATATTTATTTATCAATGCATAAATAGACAAAATACAAGATAGATGAATAATTCAATGAAATGATCTTCAATAATGTTGTTTTTTGTCAAAATGCTTCAAAATTTCTTCCTACTTTCATTATTACCAACAGCTCAAACTTTTATTTATTTAAATATCAAATCTGTCGTCGAATCAAAATCGAATTTAATATCTATATTATTTACATACATAAAGATTAAGATATAGTGTATATATAAAAAAATATGATAATATATTCAACTGACATTTCGTAATTAACATTTACATCACTGATCGCGTTCTTACAACAAATATAGAGCAACTAGTGGAAGAAGGACAGAGATAGATTAAAAATTCGGAAATCAGCGCCATCTCTAGAGTGGCGTAAATGAAACTAAAATAGACAAGAAGAGTAAATAATAAGAAAAAGATAGAGATAATGTAAGAATTGATTATTAGCGCCATCTCTTAAATCTTTTTAGAAAGATTATTTTTTGAAAAGATATTTTTGGCACTCAAAAGGTACTAAAGACCAATTTTTACCTTATTTCTATTCTTATCCTCACTATTTAATCTCTTTATCTACATTGTTTTATTTAACACTTTAGAATATTGATTCAAAAATTTTTAATCTATTTCTGTCCTTTTTCCACTTTACAATAATAATTAATATAATAATAATTAAATTAATAAAGAAAATTTAAAAATATAAAATAATTTATTTTTTTTAAATTTCCTTTTAATTTTTATAGTTATTAGATATTTTATTATTATAGATATTTATACGTAGTTATTTATAATTAATATTTCTAATCTTTTTTCTATATTTTATTATTTTTTAATTTAATTTATTATTATAATTAATTGATTTTTTATCTATTTTCATATTTCTTTAATATTTAAATTAATCATTAATATTAATATTTTATTTTTTTTTATTTTAGGTTATGTCTCCATGTGTAGAACTTTCATTTGATGAGACCTGTTGGTATTATTTTTATAGATTACACATATTATAGATTTTTTCATTACTGAAAATTTTTCAAGAATTATTCTTTAAAAAATGAATATTCTTTAACAAATCAAGAATTACATAATCCAATTTAGATTCACATCAAATTCTTTTTGAGTATTTTGGTTATCTAAATTAGATTGCAGATAATTTTTTATTGACACTTAGTAGAATGCATGCATTTTAGAATTTTAGTTTAAATATAAGATAAATATTTATGGATTAAATATAATTTAATTAAATATTCTGCACATGCAATTTAATTAAATTCTGCACAAAATTATATTTCTTAATTTAAGATGAACTATAACATGTACTTTCAATTTTTTCATTTCTTCGCTTTTCGAGAATCAAATTGTTTTTTTTTATTCTTCTTTTGAATTCTTTCTTTTTGAATTTTCATTTTTATGTTTAAGTGGAATTTTATTAGAGAATTTCTTAGAATTAAGGTAATTTAAATTTTTTGAACGACATGGGATGACAGTAAAGAGTGATAGATAACATGGAAATTAATTTCTTAGATTTTATTTTCAGTTTATATATATATTTTCTTTTTATTTTCTTTTTTATATTATATTTCATTCATTTTTTAATATTTGTTTAATTTCTATTTTAATTTTATTTTAATTTTTATTTTGAATTCTTTAATAATATTTTGGAATTTTTTAATTTGGCTATTTTTTGTGTTAAATTTATGTTAAATTAATTTTAATAAGCAATTTTCATTATCATATTTCATATTTTTAATAAAGAAATTATCATAAAACTTTGATGTTATAGAAATCGTCAATTAAAATACATTGTATAATACTTTAATTTTCGCGCGGCTTAAGAAAATAAGGACCACGCGTTTCAACCAATTAGAAAGCTCCTAGGCGAATCTGTAGTGTATGATATCATTCTTCTCTTGAAAATCATCGAGGCAGGACGCATCAGTTCGATTTGTGTAACTTTGATTATACAGTAAGTAATTTTACTTTTATTTTATCATCAAATTTGTAGATTATTGTTTTACTTATTTATTCAGTAATTCATTAAACATTATAATTACGGAATTCATGTTTTTTAAGTTCTTTTATATTTTTCTCTTCAATCATCTATTTGACTATTGAGGTTACCAATCCTGCTTGTACTATAACCATTCTAGTCAAAATTTCAATTTAATTATTGTTTTTATTTTAATATAATTTTAATTTTAAATATCTTTTTTGATTTTTATTATAGATTATTGTTCGATTATGCCGAAATTACTTCGAAGGAATGCATACATCACAAAAATTTACTACACATAGCCGATAATTTTTCTGCAAACATGGTAAGATTTTATTTCTTTTCGCAAAAATAAATATATTTAGAATAGATTCTTTTTGTCTTTTTATTCATATTATTGTACAACGAATGTGTAGTAATTAGTTCATTAGAGCCAAAGAATCAATTCTTTCTATCAAATTATTAAAATATTAGTTTAATATATTAATAATATATTAAATACGTCTTCCTTTAAATGCGTCATCTGTTATGTTTATATATCTATCTCGCTTATTCGTCTATGTTATGTTTGAGAATGTAAACATTTCTTATATTACGAGTATTCCAAGAAATTGAGGATTTATATCCACGGCTCGATTTGTTGTCAAACTTCGAGCGTATCCCCTCCTTAATTCATATCTCGATTTATTGTCAAACTTTCGACTGTATCCCCTCCTTAATACACGACTCGATAATCGAAATTATGGAACGAGGTATCATTCTGCTATCGATATTAGTAGTGTTCAGACGTGCCATTTTTCTTTGAGGTGTGTGATTTATTTGTGCGTAATATTTGCTTATTTTTTGGTGTAATTCTTTATTGTGATAAAAATTCTTTACCATTTGTGTACTATTATACAATTAATATCTTTGTTATAATTGATTTATTTATTATTAAATTATTATTATTATTATTATTTTAAAGGCTAAATTATTGTCTTTTTCTTTATTCATCTATGTGAAGGTTAAAATTACCAAATAGCTCGTATTATAAGTTTTTAAGAAAGAATTTGAATGATTATTATTTTATTTTAACATAATTAATTTTATTGTATATTTTATACTTTTATTTTAAAATTTTGGTTTTCTTTTTTTCAGATTATTAACCGATTATTGGAATGATATACAAGGCGGGAAAAATTTCAATATGGACGTCATCATACAGAACTGGTAAAATTTAAAAATTTTACATTTCTATTCTTTTTCTTTTTATTGAATTATTAATGATACATATCATTATTAAGTAATATATAATTTAACTCGAAAATGTTATAGTTAAAAATAATAGAAAATAAAATTAATGAATTTCTTAATGCATATTAATACATATTAAGAAATTCATTAATCTATAATATTGCCTTTATACATAATTAATAGTTTTATATATTTTATATAATTATAGCTTTATTAGTAGTTATATAAATAACTTTAAAAAATAGTAATATTTTTGAACAAATGCTTAATAGGAACAAGAAGAAAAATATCAAAAAAATATTTTACTTCTTTTCCTGCTTTATCCCTTCCCATTAATCTAGTTTTAATTTCAGAAATTGTGATCACGTGCAATGTGATCTGTAGAGTCAGTGTTTGCTTCGTAGTATTTTTAATATTTTTAGAGCATAAGAGCTCTAATTAAATTTAATTATTTAATTATACGCGAAATTAGAGTCAGTGTTGGTTCGCCGATTGTCACATTTACGGACGCGTCAGTAGATTATTATTTTTTTTTTTTTTACAAATTTTCGTTTTCGGTACAGGGTAAAATCAGTGCTTTCAAGAACATACGGCGATCATCCATCACGCGAAGAGGTAATTATTTTTGCATATTTTCAATCATTTTATTTTATTTTTTCTATTATTAAAAGAAAAGAAATTGATATTTTAAAAACATTAATTTTTATTTTTTCTGAAATGAAATTATTAGATTCTTAATTCTTAAATTTTAAATTATTAAAGTTTATTAAATTCTTAATTTTTTTTATTTTTGAAATTTTAAATTTAATAGAATATCTATTATATTTATTATTATATAAAATTTTTAAATAATCAAAGCTATGTTTTGTAAAAAAGAAATTACATGTAATATTGTATATTTTGTTAAAGATGCTGCCATCATGTCATTCCCTGGATTTTTGAAAAAATTTTTGACCACGTGCAATGTGGTCTATAGAGTCAGTGTTTGTTTCGTAGTATTTTTAATATTTTTTAGAGCATAAGAGCTCTAATTAAATTTAATTATAATAATTATACGCGAAATTAGAATCAGTGTTTGTTCGCCGATTGTCACATTTACCGACGCGTCAGTAGATTATTATTTTTTTTTTTTTTTTACAAATTTTCGTTTTCGGTACAGGGTAAAATCAGTGCTTTCAAGAACATACGGCGATCATCCATCACGCGAAGAGGTAATTATTTTTGCATATTTTCAATCATTTTATTTTATTTTTTCTATTATTAGAAGAAAAGAAATTGATATTCTAAAAACATTAATTTTTATTTTTTCTGAAATGAAATTATTAGATTCTTAATTCTTAAATTTTAAATTATTAAAGTTTATTAAATTCTTAATTTTTTATTTTTGAAATTTTAAATTTAATAGAATATCTATTATATTTATTATTATTTTAAAATTTTTAAATAATCAAAGTTATGTTTTGTAAAAAAGAAATTACATGTAATATTGTATATTTTGTTAAAGATGCTGTCATCATGTCATTCCCTGGATTTTTGAAAAAATTTTTGACCGCGTGCAATGTGGTCTATAGAGTCAGTGTTTGTTTCGTAGTATTTTTAATATTTTTTAGAGCATAAGAGCTCTAATTAAATTTAATTAAAATAATTATACGCGAAATTAGAGTCAGTGTTTGTTCGCCGATTATCACATTTATCGACGCGTCAGTAGATTATTATTTTTTTTTTTTTTTTACAAATTTTCGTTTTCGGTACAGGATAAAATCAGTGCTTTCAAGAACATACGGCGATCATCCATCACGCGAAGAGGTAATTATCTTTTATTCTATTCAAATTCTTTTATCTGTAAAACAAAATCATTAAATTTTTAAATTTCAAGTTTTTTCTATTAGATTCTTAATTTTTATTATTATTAAAATCCATTAGAATTTCAATCTTTATTATTATTATATTATCTATTCTAATAGAGTTTTATTTTTTCTTATTTCAATTTTTTCAAAATATGGATTGTATTTTAAATTATGTTCTTTTGCTTTTTGTTATAGATATTTTACGACTTCCCACATTTATAGCAACATAGATGACAACGCAGATTCTTCGCATCAATGGTGAGTCGCATGCATTTCTGTTCCTCCGGTCACTCAATCATGTCGTAGGATGAAAGATCCGAATCGACACGAGTGACTGGTTGTATACGTAGATTTTTGCACGAGCACAGTGACCACGGGTATTTATTATACCCGTGAGTAGTAACATTTTTCTGTGTTTTATTTATTAGATCAGGATAGATTTTCTTGCACATCGCGTTTTTAACAAGATAATATTGATACTTTATATTGTATATGAATATTGTATACGAATAAAATTTTAAAATAATATTTGTAATTTAACAATAATAATAATATAATGATAAAATGATGATTATATTATAATAATATGATTGTTTATTATCATATGATAATAAACAATATTTAATTTTACCTGTTTCATTGTATGATTTTCTTTGTTATAAATATAAGTTTGAAATTAAATTATAAAGATATAATTTTGTATTCCTTTCGTACAAAAATGTAACAAATTATATGTGCAAGAAGATATTTCGTGACAGATAGATTTCTGAATCAAAACAACAAGTTTTAAATACTGTTATTACATTTTCGAAAATGTGTTTTGATGAAGAGATCATCTGAGGTTATTTTTTTATTAATATTTTATTTAAAATCAATTATCCTTTATTATTAATTATTACAAATAAATTTCTTATTAATTATTTGCACATATATAAATATATAATTTTTCCTTATTTAATATAAAAGTTAGTAATAATTCATTATATTCTTAAAAATTTATGAAAATTTGAAATAAAATGAATAAATATTAAAGAATATTAATTATAATTAGTCCGTTAGATTGAAAATTAATACTTTTTTTTAGCTCAGGATTTTCAGATTTAACCCTTTCCGTGTTCATTGCCAGGATCTCACTCACGTGCCCAGGTGCTACTTGGGTGAGAGAGAGGCAATGGGCATGATGACCTTAGTTCATAAGCTAATAAAAATTTCTTAGCGATTGACGATGCGTTAGTGTATCGTGCACGACGTATTTTCCATATTGTGTATGTATGATTAGGCTATGGAATTGCGTCGTTTCAAATTATTATTCCATTCGCGATTATCGATCAAATTACAATTTATAATAACAATTTTACATCCGCTATTAAATATTGCGGATTATAAATAATAAATAATTAAATTATAATAATACATATCGTATCATCCAATCTCATTTTATTAGTCATGCGTATTATTTTAATTATGACTGTACATAATTACGATTGAAATACGATGCGTGTTTTTAACGCAATTTTCGCAATGGTCGCTAGCCATCGTCAGTCGATTTCAGGAAAATGGTACGTAAAATTAGAGTATGAAAGTAGCGTGCCAAGCTCGGGTGTCGGAGGCGTCCCGGGACGTTTTCCCTAGTGTAGGCATTTTGCGCCCGAGCATTATGCGTGAGAATCGTGGAATGAGTGTGTTGGTGTGCCTGTTTTGCCATTTTTTTAAATATAGGGCTAGGTAGGATAGGTAGTATACTTCTGGTGTGTCTGTTAATTATAAGTAGGTAGGGCCGGGCAGGTTGTCACAGTCTCTGGTCGGGTAGGCGCGTTTTCGCGTGACAACCTGTTTCAGGAAATAAAATTTGAGAAATCGAGGGTAAAGCTGAGACGAATGGATTATGCCACTCGTTTCTGGTTCTGCTCGTCGATTTTTCGAATTCCGCGGTCGCGGTCGCGATTTGCTTTCGAAACGAACGTTGCGCTCGAGATTCTGCATATGCACGGAGAATGATCATTGCGATCGTTGGTCGTCTATGTGCACTCAGTTTCCGCGATTTAGTCATTTTTTTTCTTTTTTTTTCTTGATTTGCGATTAGTGAATCTCGAGCCTAGATATAAGTTTCAGCGGGCATTGCGCCCGAAGGAGGAAGACCGAAGAGGCCTCGACAAACTGTCACGAAGAGGGGCTGCACCGAATGGCTTCTCATCTTTTGGATCTGTTTCTTGGGTCCAAAGGATGGGAAGTCATTGTTACTACTTTGTCACTGTGCTCGTTTTAGTAATACGTAGTATATGTTGTATCGTCTGGCCAATTTGCATGCTGGCCCATCGTTCATCCAGTCATCATGGGCAAATCGCGATTTTTGCATTAGTGTTGCGATATAAAAATAATCGCGTTTGCTTTAGTGTTGCGATATGAAATAATGATCGCGTTTGCTTTAGTGTTGCGATATGAAATAATGATCGCGTTTGCTTTAGTGTTGCGATGTAAAATAATGATCGCGTTTGCTTTAGTGTTGCGATTTTAAAAGTATCGTGTTTAGCTTTTAATATTCTAATTATTATATTTAATCTTAAATTGTAAAGATTTGATCTTTCTTTTAATTTTCTAGTATTGTTATTTGTCATATATATATTTGATATAACTTTTCATTCATATAATAAATTTGCATTAAAGTCATTTTTATGAATTAGTGTTGCGTTAACGAATAATCGCGTTTTTTAAAAGTAGTGTTGCGTTAATAAATATTCGCGTTTTTTTAAAGTAGTGTTGCGTTAATAAATATTCGCGTTTTTTTAAAGTAGTGTTGCGTTAATAAATATTCGCGTTTTTTATAATAGTGTTGCGTTGAAAAAATGCCCAAAGTTTTCCACTGGAATTGTGGAAATATGTTCCTGTTTCTGGACCACCTAACCACCTAACGCAGTTAAAAGAAGAGCTGCACAATGGTGGTTATATAATAGCAACCTCTAATATGGTTGCAATTCCGCTATTAGTGTTGCGTATAAAATAAAATGAGTGCATAAATTAATAATTAGTAATTAATATTGCATGCTTCGAGTACGTTCTATTTTTTTTTGTTTTTTTTTTTTTCTTGAATAAATTGAATTGCAAATATAGTAAAGCACTCCTCGCGATTTCTTTTGAGAATTTAGTAAATTAGTGTTGCGAAACAAAAAACATATTCCATTCACGGTTTGTTCGGGTTTTCATTGAGTGGATGATTATTTTGATGGCTCTTCTAGCCATTTTTTTTTTCCTTTTCAGCACCCCTTATTATTACCCCAGAGCATTTGTTTCAAAAATATTATTAAATGATAGGTTTGTTTTTTTATTGAAAATTTTTTATGAATTACTTAATAATGATAATTTGATTTTTTTTTAAATAATAATATGTTCTTTGCAGGTATAAATTGTTGTTTTTTAATAATTAATTGAGATTTTTACAGATATTCTTTGAAGAAAGAATTAGAAGAAAGAAATATACATTGTTATAAAATAAAATTTTTTTCTTAAATTTTACTAAATCCTATTTTAAGTTTGTTTCAGGAACCAGTCAACTATCAAAAGAAAGTGTAAAAGTATGGAAAAAGTGGAAAAATATAAAATTCTTTGTCTTATTAGATTTAAATTGCAATATAGTTTGTTTTAGGAACCAGTCAATTAAGAAGAAAGAAACTCAAGAAGAAACTGTATAAAATTTTTCATCCTTTATTAGATTTAAATTGCAATATAGTTTGTTTCAGAAACTGTCAACTAAGAAGAAAGAAACTCAGAAGAAAATATATATATAAAGTATATATGTATATATGTAAAATTCTTCATCTTTTATTAGATTTAGATTGTAATATATATGTAATAAATGGAATAAATATAAATGGTAATTTTCTACGTGGAAAAAAAGATTTCTATTGGTATTCCTATTGGTAGGGTATTCAAAAAAATTATTTAATTTTTATTTAAGTAGGGGCCCCTAAAAATAAAAAGAATATCTTTTATTATATTATTTGGATATTTATCTTTCCATTAAATAGAAATAGAAAATTTAAAGAATAGATAAATTAAGTTAAATTTATATTTATATTTTCAATTAAATTTGATTAGATTAGAAGTTACTTCCAAAATAATATATGTAAGAGATATTCAATAATAATAATAGAAAATATTTTATAAAATATATTTAGTATTAAGTGCATGCATAATCAAGAATGTTAATTAAGTAGATAAAATAATATAATGTAGATAAGTTGGGTAATGGGTAAAATGGTATAATATTTTATGAAAAGCACTTAGCATGCTTTTTTTTGTGCTTTTTAATAAAATATTGATAGGAATTATATTGATAAAAATGTATTTCTTGATTTAAATTAAAAAATATTATTTTAGGTTTAGATTTTCGTGTCGGTTTTCCTTATAATTTCTTTTGTAGTTTGTTTTGCACAGCGATCAAGGGTTTGAACGTTTTGCAAACGTCTATCAAAAGAAAAATTTATTTAAAGATGAATATTTTTTTACGCAAAGGAGGGTGGATGGGACGTGGTTAGGGTGGGTCTCCTATCAGCAGCAACCTCCACGGGGTGAGACCTGGGCAATCATTATTATTTGATATATAATTTATAATTATATCATATATAACTAATATTATGATATAATTATAAATTTATATAACTAATAATATGAGCTAATTGGCTGCGATTAGATTTAGATTAGATTTTCATGTAGTTAAAATGTTATTTAAAGTTATTTAAATAATTGTAATATTTTCATTTTGATTTTTAAAATTATTAAATATAAATATAGATTTTATATAAATATAGTTTGTTTATGTTTCAAGTTTTTTGACTTAGAAATTTTAATTTAGAATTTTTAAATGAAATTTGTAAATAAAATAAAAAAATTATATTCTTTTGATTAATAATTTCAAAGATAAAAGTTCATTTATATATTCAAAAAATTAAAAAATATATATATAGATTCTGTGAATTTAAAATCAATTATTATATATTTCAATTAACTGTTGTATAAAAATTTATATAATCAATATAATCAATAAATCTGCATAATCATTTATATTTTAATGAGGATTCGAAAAATAAAAAAAATGAAAAATAAAGTTTTAATCATAATTTTGCTTATATAATCATATTAAATCTATTAAGATTTAAAATGCATGATTTTTGGACATGAATTTTGGAATGAAATTTAGAGAATGTACATAAAAATCAGTCATATTATTGCGATAGTGTTGCCATCTATTGTAGAATTTTTCAATATATATTGGACATATATTGTACAATATATTGAATGTTACTCTATTTTATAGTTAGTTCATGATAAAACTATTATAAATTATATTGTGGTATTATTTTATCATTGTTTTGATATGCCTCTATCATTTAGAGTGGAGAATTTAAGAATTAATTTTATTTCCAATTGAAGTTAGGAAAATATATTTCAATGTTTAATTGTATGATATGATATTTATTTATATTAATATAAAAAAGTGATAAAGTGTCAATAATGAAAATTTATATATTTTTACGATAAAAATTAATAAAATATGATAATAAAAAGTTATCTTAATTATAAGATTTATAAATTTTCAATATAATTTTTGTATCATATTGTGCATATTTTTATTTGGTAAAATAGGTTATATTAAAATATTAAATATGACTGAAAAGCAAAAAGTGTTAATTTGTGGAGATGTTGAGGGACATTTTAAATTTTTATTTAATAAAATCGATGCTATTAATAAAAAAAGTGGACCTTTTGATTTTTTATTATGTGTTGGAAATTTTTTTGGTAAAAACAACACAGAACTTGACGATTATAAAATTGGTATAAAAAATATACCAGTTCCAACATATATTATTGGTGCTAATAGACAAGCTGATTTAAATAATTATCCAGAGATAGATGGTTGTGAAATATGTCAAAATCTTACTTACCTTGGAAAACGTGGATTATATACTGCTAGTTCTGGACTTAAAATAGCATATATTGGTGGTATAGAAAGTAATTCTTCAGAAACAAAATCTATTTGTTTTGATGAAAATGATGTTATGTCGATTAAGCAGGCTTGCTTAAAAGGTCAACCTAGTTTTCGTGGAATTGACGTATTGATGAGCTCTCCTTGGCCAGCTGATGTTACAAATTTAGATCCTAATAAACCAAACTTTAAATATCAAGGATCAAAATTAATTGCATGGTTAGCTGCTCAAGTAAAACCAAGATATCATGTATCAGCATTAGAAGGAATTCATTATGAAAGACCTCCATATAGGTAAATAACAATTTTTAATATTTAAAATAAAACTTAAAAAAAAAATTAGTATTTAAAATAAAATTTTTAGCTATTTATTTATTATATTTATTATTATTTTAATTTTTAGGAATCAAAGTTTACAAGAAGGAAATATTGAAATTGCAACAAGATTTATAGCACTTGCACCTGTAGTAAATAATCAAAAGAAGAAATGGTTATATGCATTGAATCTAACTCCTGTTGATAGAACTCGTTTATCTGATTTAATTATGAAAACTACAGATGAAACAGATACTCCATATCCTAAATCAATGTTATCAAATAATCCATCCTTACAAAAATTGGAACAATTAAAACAGACACAATTTTTTTATGATATGGAATCTAAAGAAACAAGTAAAAGATCAAAGTCTTCTGAAGGTTCAAATAAAAGATCAAAACCAGAATTTGATCAAGCAAAATGTTGGTTTTGTTTGTCAAGTCCTGAAGTTTCTAAGCATTTAGTAATATCAGTTGGTACAGAAGTTTATGTTGCACTTGCTAGAGGTGGATTAGTTGAAAATCATTTCTTAATTTTACCAATAACGCATCACCAGAGCCTTTCTATTTTACCAAAAGAAGTGAAAGAAGAAATTGAATTATACAAAACTGCAATATCCAAGTATTATGCTACTATGGATAAAGTACCAGTATTTTTTGAACGTAATTTTAAAACATCTCATTGTCAATTACAAGTTGTACCGGTTCATAAAAATCAAATACCAGCTCTGAAAGAAACATTTATGGTATATATTTTTAATGATTGTTTAGATAATTTGAACATATATTATTTATATTAATTTATTAATATTATTTATTAATAATTTATTAATATATTTATTAATAATTATTTTAATAATATTTTTGTTTTAGGAAATGGCAGAATGTAATAATTTTAAAATATTAGAATTGGCTCCACATACTGATTTGCAACAAATTGCAAAACCAGGTGTTCTATACTTTTATGTAGAATTACCAGGTAAAGAAAAATTATATTATAGAATAAAAAAAGATTTTCCACTTCAATTTGGTAGAGAAGTGCTAGCTTCAGACAGAATATTAGATCTTGATGACCGAGCTGATTGGAAAGATTGTCAAATGGATGAAGAGGAAGAAATTGAATTAGCAAAACGAATCAGAAGAGAATTCCAACCATTTGATTTAGATACTTAAAAATATATAAAAATTCAACAAATTGAATGCTTTTAAATATTATAATATTTTTAGGAATACATGTATATATGAAATTTTTTGTAAAATATATAGATATTAATTTATTATTTTATAAAAATAATAAATAAAGATAGATATTGTTCTTAATTAATAATTTTATTATTTTCTCCTTAGAATTTTAGTAGTTTGGAATGTATTTATATTTTTTTTTATTTTGGCACTGCAGCTGGATCTAATCCACTTAATTTCATTTGTAAAGCTATATCAAGTATATAATCGTAACATTCACTCCTAAAGAAAAAATATATTTAATAGATAAAAATAAAAAATATTCAACAATTAAAATCAAGTTAAAATTAAATTACGTACATAGTTTTTGCTTGTTGCCATGTATCACCCCAAACATAAATTCCATGTCTTCTTACTAATACAGCACAAGTTTGTGGATAAGCAAGAATAATTCTTTCCAATTCATGTACTAAATCTTCTTCAAATGGAGTATTTTCTATTATTGGTATGATTAATTCTTCATCATAACGATATGATCTTTTCTTCTCTTGATTTCTTATACCTGTATTATGTATTTATATATTTTCATAAATAAATAAAGAATTATGCATTTTGTACCTTTTATCATTTCTAAATGGGTAACACGAAATTCTTCTCCAGGCCAATGTAATGTTACCATTACAGCAAATTTTGAATGAGAATGAATTACAGCTCCAGCATTTCTCCATTTATATATACACATAAATAACGGAGTGCATTGTGATTTTTTTAATTTTTTCTCAGATGGTGGCAATTCTATATCATTTCCACTAATATCTTGTACAAATAATTCATCTGGACAAATACGTTCTTTTTGAACCCCAGATGGAGCAATATAAATTTTTTCTCTGTAAGTATTATAAAATATTAATCTATTAGATATTTTTTAAATTTTATAAAATATGATAATATTCTCACTTATGTTTAATAGATATTCCTCCACCAGTACCAGTTATCCATCCTAGATTGTAAAATTGTTTACACAACTCAGGAATTAAAATTCGTGGATGTTCCTAAAAATAAAAAAAATATTAAAATTATATATAATTAAATTATGTAATATAATATAATTATATAATATAATATATATTATATGTATATTATATGTATATATAATATATATTATATAATAATTATTTTATATTTATATTTATATTTAATAATTATTATATAATATTATTTTTATCATAAAGTTTTTTAAATAATACATTGTCAAAATTAATATATTGCGAAGACATGATAGTTAATAATTGAAGAACTTTGAATTAATTTTACTATGTTTCTTGCACGATTATTGTTATCAATTCAGTGGTCACGATTATAACACGGAATGTGCACGTGCATTAATATATAATTTGCAAAATGCATAAATTTTTAATAAATAAGTATTGTTGATAGAAGAAAATATTGATATAAAATTTATTTTTCTTGAAACAGCAGTATTTTCTTAAAAACAATATATATAAATTTTATTCACAGATATGTTGTACAGAAATTATACGTAGTTTCAATATTGATATAGTCAAGTAAAAGTACAGTACATATATATGTAAAATGTACATGGAATTCGTGATATAAAAATTTGATACGGAAATAATTGATTTTTTTTTAACTTTAGTTGTTTGTGTATTAATTTATAGACTTATATTAAAAATATTAAGATATAATATTAAATCATGTTTACTGATTTCTTTAATTTTTTTGTGTTAAATTACTTATATAACCTATAAATTTGTCAGTCAAATAATATGGCAACTTGGATTACAGTGACACCGCGGTAGTATTTAAATTTTAAAATTTCTATAAAAATTTATCGCAATTAGTATTCTTTTATTTTTAAACATATTTAAAAAAAATTCAAAATTCATAATATAATAGATTCTCTTTAATTGTCTTTCTAATTTAATATTATTTCATTTAGGCTTGAACAAGGTTTGAAAATAGCAAATCAGATAGACAACAGTAAATTTCGCTTGTTAATAAATCGTATTTGTCAAACACTTCAATCCAGTGTTAATTCAAAAATATTCAATGAAGAAGAAGAAGAAAAACTATTAATTTCTTTGGATTTAAATAAAAATGATTTAGTTTGTCTTTTAGACACAATAATATTAATTTATAAACAAGCTGCTTGCAATATTGTAAAACCACAATTAATGGAAAGTACTTTAAAGAATACTTTTAAAACAGATGATGATAAATGTTTAATATTTTTAAATGCATGGTTTACCTATGGTAAAGGAATAATTGATCATTTTAGACAAATGTCTATATTTCCTGTTCAGGTATGTTATAAAATATAAATATAAATAGTTGTAAAAAATATTAATATTCTTTTTATATTAATTTATTTTATTTCAGGTTAAAGATATCGATTGGAGTTTAAATATTCAAGCTGCATCTTCAAGTATTAAAAAGGATGTGCGACCAATGGCATTATTGCAATTAAATTTAACAGGAGAAGACGAATCTAAATTAACATTGGAATTTGATAAAAAAGAACTCATAGATTTATATCATAATTTAGAGAGAATACAATCACAATTGGATGCTTTTAAATAATAGGTAATTATTAGTGTTTATAATCATTGTAAGAAAATATTTTATTATATGAAATATATTTTCTAATATTTTATATTTGTTTTCAATATTTTTTATTTATTACATGTTATTAGTATTCTTAAATAAAGAAAAAATTAATTTAAAATTAATAGAATTTCTTATAGATATTTATTTGAAATACAAGCTAAGATTTTATGATTAAAATTTCTTTCATATTCGAATATTTTCATACTTTGATGATCTTCTATATTTTCCAACGCGTTCATATAAATTTGGACTTCTATTAGGAAGAATACTCTCAATATTTGTCATATTTTGATCATGTTGCTCAGAAACTTGTCTATCTAATTTTGTTTGATTTTCGATATAATGTCCATTGTTTAATTGCGAAGTTTGTTTCTTTTCTGATGTAGATATAGTTTCTAAAACTCGTGATGATTTTCTGACAAATAAACGTGTCTTACAAACTACTAAAACAACTATAATAATCATCAGAAATAACGTTAATGTTGTCAGGGCACCAACTATCCATCCCAATTTTTCATCTGTAATATTAATTGAACAAAATTAATCAAAATAATCAGATTACTTTTAATTAAAGAACAATATAATATAATTTTTTCTAACAATATAATTTTTATAATTTTTTTCTTTTTCTTATAATGTCTTCTAAATTTAATAAATCTAATAATATACCTCCAATACTATTTAACAGAATAAGTGATGCATTGCCTATTTCTTCATCTGTGTGAGGAACAGTGAATTTACATATCCATTTTCCTAAATCCGAATAATTTGGTTTAAATTCCAAAGTACATACGCCTGTATTATTATTCATCTGAATATTGTGCCTAAAATTTATTTAAAAAAAAAAGAAAAAGAAGAATTTAATTATATAAACTTTTAATTTTATTAATTTTAAATTCAAAAAAGAAGTTACCTTTTTGTTCCATTTTGATAAATATGGATTTTTGGCGGATGGATCCAATGGCACTGTACTTCTGATAACATAGTTTCTACTTTGCACGAAAGAGTAACCATTTGATGGGGCACAGCCCACAATACCACAGTCACTGGTTCTAAAAATCATTAATCTTTTCTTTATTCAGTGTTTCGTTTTTGATTTATTCTCTTTCCTATCCCAATCACCGAAAGCGATGATAATGTTCCTTCGGTAGTGAGAAATTCTTCCAGAAACATTTATTGATACATGTGCATTAATTGTGCACAAGCAATTTTCATGTGATATATTTTTTGTTAGATTACAGTGAGACAAATGTGTCAATGTGTAATGTATGTTGTATGGCATAAGGTGTATTATCTTAAAATACATTTCTATTATACAATATTTTTAAAAATATCATTCAGTCAAATAAAACATTTTAAATTTGTTTTTTATAATAGAAATTTGAGTATTCGGTGTACGTGTGTTTGCATCAAAGACAATCATGGGGATCAGAAACAAGCTGCAATGATGTTTTCGTATTATTATTTATTTAAAGAAATGGTTTACAATGCCGGAGAGACTGACACTCAAACGCGCACGTACGATCCACCGATCACATCTCGGTGCAGATTCTTGAATTGTTGGAAACTTAACAATAACTCAATGGCACACGAAGGTAGGTAATTAATTAGGTTCGAACGAAAGCGTTCTACGTTTGATTATTGCACACGATCTGTACCGAGTTTCCTATGAATTTTGAGACTTTTCTTCTTAATATCGTTAAATATTACTTTTGTACCTTTAATAATTATAGAATGATTCAAACAAATGATTCAAAGTAATTATTACTTATTAATTATTACTTTGCAGGTGATGGTCGATCGAGTGACAGCAATGAAAACGCAATATTATCCGAAACGAAGATAAATATCTCAAATGGGGACGCTTAACAGTTAAGAATTGTCTTAGCGTTAATTTTAACACGTGGCTCATTATATATAATGAGCATCAGCAGTATAAAGTGGATATCGTAGTATTCTAATAAAAAAAAAAAAAAAAAGAACCTGTTTCTTCGTGAAGTTTTTTTTTTTGTAATGTCATCGGCACGTTGACTTCTTGTTTAGCAACACGTTGGCTATGGGATCAGCCAACTGATTCGTTAACGGTTCTGTAACGAGTCTAATCGTTATTAGCACACTGGAGTCTCTTAAACGATTTATTTCGCTTAACAAATAAATATTCTTAATCTTAAACGTTAAACTTCTTACGTGTAGTCTTTTTAAATAATTACTAGCTAATGCGTCTCGAATGCAACGTTACGTATTAAAACGAACGAAGAACGCGAACGCTCTTTCCCTGGTTACTTGCAGCAGGGCAATCTCTACTGCTGTTCGTCAAATTATCTTGAATTAATCAGAATCACTTTGAAAAAACTTTCAAATCCATCGATCTATCGAGAAAGGAAGAGACAGAGAGAGAGAGAGAGGGGACATATAAAAAAAAGAAAAAATTTTGAAATAAAATCTGAAATGTAAATTAACAAAGTTCGATGGCGAGCGTTTTTTCAAAGCTCGAGCACTTTCCCTGTCAATAGCGACTTTCGACAATAAATAATACGAAGAATGACAATAAATGTAGCCAGAGTGCTCGTGAAAAGGCTTACACACACAATACGGTTTCGCGTACCTATTAACGCGGCTACTAACTATGCTAAATGCGAAATCATTTGAGCGTAGACTTGCCGTTGAGCATATAAATAAGAAAGGGTGAATGACATTGAGTGATAGATGTTATTTAATGAGATGTGTGCTTCTTAAGCGTGCCATATCGACGAGGATAAAAGATTACGCTTGATTGTTCGAAATATAATTTAGCGAGCACAAAAAACAACGTATAATTCACGTGTATAACTTTAACGAATAAAAAATGAAAAAAAAAAAAAAAAAAAAAAAGAATTTAATCATATGGATGAAATAATTATTATTGATGGAACAATATTGCCGGATGTGTGTTATTTAACGTTTCTTTTAATGCGTATCTTAACATGTGTTTTGCAAGAGAAACGGACGGCATTATTAATCGCTCATTAAATTGCCAGGCTTCGGTTATGTGTTCCCGAAACATAACGATCTAATAAATCTTTGCGAAGATTTAGCAAGAAATTGCGAGGAAAACAATGCGATAAAACGATAAATTAGGAGGATCTAATGCTAATCGATGCAAATGCGTTGTGTACGGTAACAGTATGCTAGGTAACAAGCAAGGAATGCTATTCTTGTTCGCGAACGTAACAATGAATTCCTCGCAAGAGACAAGAAAAGAGAATGAGAAATATAAAAAGTCTTGTTTTAACAGAAGTTGCAGATAAGAAAAAAAAAAGAAAGAAAAAAAAACAGACCTTTTTTTTTATCGTTTGTCTACCTCTTTTACAATATATATATGTATATAGATGATTAATTCATAAGCCATAGAACGAGGTAGACATCACTATATGATAAAGTTGAAATCGTCATACAGAGTCCATCACCTTCGCGATGCCTTCACCCACAACAGTCTTCGAAGAACTTACATGCGATCTATACTAAGATTGATGATGGATTCATTATTTTCGTTCTTGCTACAAATTCCTTTAATTGTGCCTGTGCGGCCTTCTCAATTGTACACTCTAAGACTTTGTGATACATATGACAGCGCGATCGATTTCGCTTATCGTTTTGAAAGTTAGCCACTGTTTCTCCATGTGTTTTCCCAGTGACGTTTTCTTTCGAACGATATCGATCACAAATACTAATGTTTGTTATACGATACATCATGTATACATTGCAAAGGATGAGTCACATTACTATTAAGTATCCAGATATATATTTATGAAATATGAATATCGGAAAAATGTCATTTGTATTAATTTTTTATAATATCTATGCATTTAAAAAAAAAAAAAGAACTACGATGGAATTTTAAAATTTATTTATTTATTTATTTATTTTTTTTTAACGAAGCTGAGCGAAGCAAGATGAGCAATATTAAAAGATACGCATCGCTATACTGTCACAACTGATCATTAATATTATGATTTTGTAAGAGAAGAATCTTGGTGACTGATTATTGTTGATTCATCGGAAAGAATGCCATCATTTTTACACCAAAACAACAGAATATTCCTTGACGCTCGTTCGTCGTCTCAAGAAACGAATTAAGATTTTTCTTTCTTTCTTTTTTTTATCGTATCGAAATGCTTCTTTCGACACGAAATCTTTCAATTGGAATCCTTTCTCCCTGAACTATAGTGTTGGCAGTTCAAGTCGAACGACTCATCGTTGTTTTGCTAATACATGTATACATAATGTACGCTGATGCTATACACAGTTTTTGGATCTATGGCCGATCGACGACCACGCCTCGAAATTACTGTACGAGTGTCGCGAAGCGAATAGGTCGACCACAGATCCGTGGAATCGATGAACGATTTTGCTTTCTCTACACCCTCACCCGTGAAAGGAAAGGAATGCCGTGAATCCGTCTCAAGATTCAATGATACCTGGTTCCAGGAGGCTTAGCTTGGCCGGAGGCGCGTCCGTGTAATTTTGTCTACCGCGTATCCTGGCACCGCAGGTCCACAGTCCTTCCTGTTCCGCGAGCGCGTGCGTCAGCCTGACACTACAGTCTCTGGCCTCGCTTCCGGCCGCCGGAAATTGCTTCACCACTACCGTTGTGTTGGAGTTCACCGGCGTCAGGGACCATCGGCACTGTTCCACAGCCGAGGAGGTGACACAATGGAGGAAAACGCTTCCACCGGCTGTTATTTGGATGTCTTTAGACAGCTCCGAGAATTTCACGTCGTCTGGAAATTGAAAAGTATTGGAAATTATTGAAAATAGAAGAAGAAAGAGAAGTGAAAAGGTCTCGCCGTTTCCTTGAACAAGAGGTGGAGGAAATTGAAGGACGTTGACGAAAATAAAGATAATACCTTGCTCGAATACGGTGAGTTTGGCGTAAGGCGAGGTCAATATCGTGTTGAGGGAACCGATCGACACTTGGCAGGCCCATTGACCCTGTTTTTCGATATACACTTTCGGAAACGTGAACGAACAGTCTCTGCCGAGGTCGCCGTTGCTTGGATATTCCTCAATGACGATCTCCGGTTCGTTTCCGTGAAGCGGTTTCCAGAACCACGTACACTTCTCCACACGGCTGCTTGTTACGCATTTTAACATGGCTTCCGTACCAACCGGTACGGAAGTGTCCGTCGGCATTTCAACGAAGTTAACTTTGGCTGGAACAAGGAGCAAGATTAATTTTTTGATTTCTTTTCTTTTTTTTTTTTTTCATTTTCATCGAGAAATATTCATTGGATGAAGAGCAATTGATGAAGAGAAAGATACTTTCTTTCTCGATTTTTCTCTTTTAGCCTTTACCTGTAGGTAGAAGGCTAACAGTGGCGGGTGGTGCTTCGTGCAAAATTCCATCCGGTGACAATCGAACACCGCACGTCCATAATCCTTCCTCCTCGTACAAGATATTCTTGAACCTCACCGAACAATCGTGATCGGCGTCTTTGTTCGGATTGAACTTTTTAACTAACAGAGGTTCTTGACTCGAGTTCGAGGCTTTCCAAGACCATTCACATTGTACCACCGGCTTGTTTACCAGACATCTGAGAAGCACGGATTCGCCAGATGCCACTTGAATTCCTCTAGACAATTGTACGAATTCGACTGTAAAACAAAATCAACGTCCATTTTTTTTTTTTTTGCGAAATATTTTACAACCTCTTTTTCGTATATATATATATATAAATTGGATATATAAATTGGAAGCAAAGATGGGAGACACGAATTTAAATTTTCTTGCTTATTCTTCCCTCACCTTCCGAAATAAGAAATCGTATGGGATTGGACTGCGTGAAGGAGGAATTCGGATCGATTCTGGCGCCGCACGTCCAATATCCTTCTTGCTCGGGCAACACGTTCTTGAACTTAATACTGCAATCGGTGCTGTCGTTGCCGAAAGCTGGGAATCGCTTCACCTCGAGGTTCCACGGCTGGGATTGGTTCAACTGCCGCCAGGACCATTGGCATTCACGGACAGGTGATTTCATCTGGCACATTATTTGCGCCGAGGATCCTGCCGGGACCTCGACGATATTATCAAGCTTGGAAAATACGATCAAGGGACCTAGACATTTATAATATATTAACATTAACATCCGCCTCTTGCCCGCTCTTTCCTTCGCATTTTAATTATCATCACGCCGATGGATAAATTTTTCAGGGAAGAAATTGAAAAAAAGAGTAGTAGAAGAGACAATCAACATTCCATACTCTGGTGCTCATTAACGATGCTCAGCTTGGCGGGTTCCGTGCTGGTGAAAGGATCATTCGTGGAAGTTCTCGCGGCGCAGGTCCAGTATCCGGTCTGCTCGTGCTTCGTACTCGAGAATCTTACGGAACAGTCGTTGCTATTGTTCCCGAAGGCAGGAAATTGTCGTACCGGCAACGGATTTGTAGTCGGCGTGGTTGTCGTCTGAATCATCGAGACCGTGGTGGCTATAAATTACAAGAGGAGACGATAATTACACATGAATGCCGCGGAAAACAAAAGAGCTGTATCGAAAGATTGACTCATCATCGAGCTATCGTATTTTAACGCGATCGAAACAAATATAGAACGGTGATCATCTGTCTTCATCTTTCTTTTAAATCTCGAACCCACGACAATCTGAACGAAAGAAACGAAGCCATCCTCGATGAAATTTTTTCAAAGAATAAATAGACCTTCGTGAAATTCTTTTCATCAAATGGTGAACGAATGAATTTCTTTACTTTCAAATTGCACTTGTTCGAGAAAATTTCAAAAAAATTGTATCGATAACTAACTGGTCGCCGGAGTTTCGCTGATATCCGGTAATGGGAGGTGAACCGGAGGCAAAGGTTGCCAGGACCATTGGCACTCCGCCACTGGATTAGCGGTTCTGCACGCTAGAAGCACGGATGAGCCGAGTTCCGTCTCTATGTGTTCTGGAACGTCCACGAATATCACTGGACTCGGCGGCGTTTTCGTTCCTGGCAAGATATCGTCCATCGAGTGGCCCTTGATTTCGGGATCGATGGAGATGGCGGTGATCGTCGTGGACTTGATCGTGGTAACCTCATCAGTCTCTTCTGGCACAGGTACACCTGTGCAAATATATATATATATATATAATCAGGAGGATTATTAACGCATGGAAGTTATATTCAATATATATAAAATATATAGAATTTATAGCCCGTTGTAACAATATATTATAACATAGTGATGTTGGAAGTACGCGTTCAGTAAGATCGTGGAAAAGGAAAGTCACATATTAAAATGGCCCGTGTGAATGTTGCTTCATAGGTCGTCAAACATGTTTGAAAATTCCACAAATATTTTAAATTCCACGACAACATGGTATCAACAATACGATCACGTCTCTTTAAATTGCCAACTGGTCTTACATATAAAAGTTTTCGGAGATATCGTCGAACGAAAGGACTACGACGTATTGGAATACGTTATTCGAATTTAATTGCGTATTTAGTTTAAATAATTTTCCCGGCCCGATAAATATATATCCGCTGTGAAACCGTTTCGTCCATTTACATCAAGAATTCGGTCAGGATTTATTGGAATTACGTACTCGTGACGTGAAAATTGCTTGCTCGAGACTTTCCGTCGAGATTTCTTTGGAAATTTTAAGAAAAAAAAAGGAACGAAAATCGAGCAGGCTGTGCTGTTTCCACGATGAGCGACTCGGTGATCCGAAGGAACTCGGTTGAACATATGTAGGACACATCGGGCAGGAAGCTACGACAGTCACGTAGACAATCGCCTTGCGTCGCGCGTCTCTGTCGCCATGTGCAAATAGAACCAGGGACGGATCGATAATAAAATATTTGTTAAAAGGGGGAACCACAAAGAATTAGCGTTGTAAAACTCGCCTCGATGCGATGCGGCAAGAATACCAAATCGTCCATATTCTGTAACGAGCAATTGCACGATCTCATTGGCAATCTATCGTGTTTCGATGATTTCTTTCTTCGTTTCTAACACTTTCTTTTCCAACCTTTGTCTTCATCTGGAAAAATTTTTTTCAGATCGCGCTGCATCATCGCTGGGATCGTCACTGCGACTCTTGATAAAGGACGAATTGATAATTGGGGAAAAAAAAAAAAAAGGATAAGAATTTCGGCCATGTAACGAAAATTTTCGAGGTGGTATCGTTAATTTAAAAAAGCCGCGGCCATATTTGTCGGGCGGACGATCACGAATAAATTTCTCTGAATGAAAAAGTTAGAACCGTGTGCACCGTTGTTCCACACTTTCTACGTGGCCACGGTATGTAACACGCGTCCATGCCGAACTTGGTCCTTGGTACTTATTGTCTCGTTACGTTCGCCATGCGTGGAGAGCTCGTCCTCAAGACGAGTAAAGGTGGTCGCTGACACTGGAAGGTCGTTTCCCACTTTACATTGACACACTCATCGGCTCTGCGGTTTTACGAGGATACGTGTTACTTTTGCATATTGGTGTGTATACGATGTATATTGGTAGTTGCTAATATAATTTCATTACATCTGTCGTTTATAAACTTCAAAATTTATAGCTTTCGCGCGAGATAAACGTGAGATATCACTTTGCTTCCTAGCAAAGCGAACCGCTGATGATGACAATGATGATTCAAACTGCTTGTGCGATTACATCACACTGTACATAATTTACAATCACTATTATTGTACAGTGTGTCTAAACAGATTTCATAAATGAGACAATAACAAGTTGACGAAAGTGGATTAGATATTTTTGCGCGGAAAATATCTAAGAAAAAAAAAGAATAAGATAATTTCTTTTATCCGCGAAATAAAAACTTGAGATACACTTAAAGGGTAAGTTAAATTAAAGTGTTGAACGTAACACGTTAAGAGAGTTATAATTTAATAAATAAGAGAGAGAGAGAGAAAAGGAATTTTAAAGGGCAATAAATCGAATATCCGAGATTTTCGTTGAAAAACTTTCACTCTGAATAACAGTGATTTCCATACAATATGATTATTAAGCCATCATTTCCTCGTTTCTCGTTTTTATCGAGTATTAAACATTATTTTATGCGTTTTAAAGTATTGCCTGGAACTGTGACACGGCTACCCGGCATCCTTCTTCGTCATTTGACTTCGCGGTAGTGAACCGTGAGAATTATTGCATAAGGTAGTATCGTGTGTACAGGTGATACCAACTGATGTAATATTAATAAATCCAACGCAGTACACGTTTGGCTTTGGCCAAACTATTTCGCTTCCTCCCTTAAATCGATTAAAAAGTTGAGAGATTTGAGTAACTTTGTCACTCAAAAGAACACTATCGTATATATATATGATTGAAATATATATATACATATATTTCATATTCGTAACAAAATTGTTCGAAACGGAATGGAATAAAGGAACGAAACGGAAGATCGTTCCCGCAGCATCTAACCCAGGTCGAGTTCATTCAGCCAGTCCAAGGCCACCATTTACTTTCTTCCATACTTTCTTACTTTCTTCACCACCGCGTCCTTGAATACTCCGCCACGTAATTTTCGATCGTTGCCCGCCGCGATTCATCGATGTCCTCTCTCTTTCTCTCTCTCTCTCTCTCTCCGTTTAATTTTAAACCAACCCGTGTATCCTTGATACATTACACCGCGTATTTAATTTACATATTTCTCGATATTCGATTCAACCATTCCCTTGTTCTTATCATTCTTACCATACGATATTACCTATCCGATCTTTTTGTGGATCGATCGGTGGTTTTAACGGTCGATTTGGACAACGACGCCGATTAAAACATCGGCATTTCGAGAATTCGAGCTGACCGTCCCGGATGTATCTTCCCAGGTATCTTCGCCATGACTAATTCCACAACAATGGAATCCCATCCCGAGATTATCGACCGTAAGAGACAAGGCCAGCCATTTCTTGCGGCCGAGGAGGAGGAGCGGCCAGCGAGTCGAAGCGAGGGGAAAGGAGAGGAGAGAGAAAAAAGGAAAAGAGAAAAAAGAGGATTCGACTCGGAGGAGTCCGCCTCGGCTCGAAGGAAGGATTTCGTTCTTGCGATTAAGAAAAAGTGGTGGATAGAAGACGCGCAAACGAGCGGCCGTTAACCCGCCATCGATGTCTCGAGGAGGACAATTAGTGAGACCAGCCGATTTCTTTTCCCACGTAGACGCTACGTTGTGAAACTCAAAATAACGTCCGCTGGGCGTTGCCTTTTCCGTTTGTGAAAACGGAACAACGAGATTGTCTTCCTCGTTGTCTTTGCCCGATTCGAACGAATTTCTTTTCTTCGTCGAAAGAAAAAGAAAAAAAAAAAAAACGAGCAACGACGATGATTTCAGGGAAATCGAAATGAAATATTTCGAGCGTATCGAATTTTCAGGGACAGTTGGAAACTATTTGAAGGCAATTATACATTTTTCGAGAATACATGTGTCTATACGTATGTTGACGGAGTATGCAAAAGTTTAAACTTGTTAAGAATATTTGGTTAGTATTTTTGTATAGCCAATATGTACACAGTTTGCTCGGTACAGAACGGAAAACCGTATATAATATTTGCGACAGGATTTCGAGAAACTGTGTTTCGTGGAATGCGTTGTAGATAACCCGTCCTGGGTAATCTAAAATATTCCCCGGCAAAGCCCCCGGAACGATTATTAACTTTTGACGCGCATACTTTTCAGGTGACCCACTTAACTGTTCCTGCAGTGAAATCAGCCTTTAATTATTCCTCGCCGGAATGAAGGTATCCACGATTGATATGCTTAGGCAGAAAGCGAATTGTCGTTCGACCGTGTAAAGCTATATTAAGATCCACTTGAACATACGGTATAGAATAATGGGGGGATAATTGCTTCGTTAAAAAAGAAGAAGTAATAATTTATGATATTTCCATCTGGTACAAATAAATTCCGCATGACATATTTTTCTCGAATGATCTACAAAGCAGTTTTATTTTACTTGTATATATATGTCTTGTCGGTTCATTAATTTGGAAGAGGAATTCTTCGAATAGAAAAAATTATTAGAAGAGCTGGAGATAATTAAATAAAGTTATTAGAGAGATAGAAGGTTTTCCAAGCAAAAATCAAAGCTATTAAACGTGGGATCATTATAAAAGAAGAGAGGAATAATTATCATTTCACTCGAAAATATTGGACACCGAAACTCGTTTAATCAAGTTTCTCTGAATTGAAATCGCTTGCTGCCTTAACCCATTCTTGAATCATTATGAATCGTACATCGAAAGGAAGAGAGTGATTAAAAAATTATAACTGACGCAAGACTCTTTTAATTTTTCGTACGAAATCGAGTTGCTTCGACTATTTCAAATTCGCAACGTGTCTTATCTACACGCACAAGAAGAAACAATTCGCGATTCAACGAATGAATGACACGTTTTTACCAAGTTTGAGAAAAATGGAGAATAAGTGAACGATATTATTTAAATCATTTTCTTGTTCCTTTGATTAATTGAAAATCGATGATAATCGATCCTCGTTCCATTTTCGGGAAATCTTCTCTCTCTCTCTCTTTCTCTCTCTCTCTCTGATTTTTAACGAGGATGAATAAGAAGAAGTATCGTTCGAGGAAACGATTGTCACGGTCAAAATTCCTGGAAAGGTTTCGAGCGCATTCCCAAATTTTTTTTCTTCTTCTAACAGGATTTACAGGAGAAAGCGTTTCGAAGAGATAAAAAGGGATTTCATTATTTCAAGGTGTATTTTCAAGGAAAGATGATTTTACAGGGAAGAGATAAAGAAGAAGAAGAAGAAGAAAAAAAAAATTGAATATTTCTTCGTTTCTGAATTCTCCTTAACTTTCTTCTATTCTAAGAGCTGCTTTTAATGCCATGGGATCTCGATTAACCGGCTTAATCGACGCCGAGGCAGACCGGTTAAATCGAGACTTGTGGCGATCGAATTACTTTAATCCACTTTATGCACGTCTCCTTACAAACTTATTATGAATATATAATCGCGATTACTCATTGTATCGAAATGATGATCCGACGGTTTGTTTTAAAAAAAAAATATCGGCGTATCCATTATTTTTAAACGCGTTTTTTCAACACGGGAGACGATTCGAAGATGAAGACGCGAAAGAATTCCGCGAACGGATACGCGATTAATCCGCGAGTCGATCAAGAAACCACAAGAAACACGGAGAGTTTCATCGACTGAAATTACTTCTTGCTCAGAAGCAGCTCATATTTCTCCGCATGCCGTTTCTTTCACTCGACTCTATCTATTATTCGCATCTCGCATCGTGACGAACAGATTCTCGAGAAATATTACAAAATCAGCTTCGACCGGGTGGCTACGTCGTTTCGAACGGGAAAAGATCGAGCGCTTCGATCATTTGTCCGTTTTTCCAGAAAGTGGGATATTAAGTTTGATCGGGATTAACCCCGGAAATTCGTCGAACTGCAACATTTCCGTTCCTCGAACTCCTATAATCAGTCGCGACCGCGTCAAAAGGAAAATATTGATCGAAAATATCTCTTGTTTTTTGAAGCTGCATAAACGGAGCGGAGGAAATCGATATCGGATCGGATCGATAAAAATTTCATTTGATGATATTATTTTATTGACGCTTGACGCTCGCGTCGAGGAAGGAAAAAAGAGAAATGAAAAAGAATTTAGAATTATATAAGTAATTTTATAATCATGTTGGAATTCTTGGATTTTTACGAGAAACGAAT
Source organism: Apis mellifera (assembly GCF_003254395.2). Classification (NCBI taxonomy): domain Eukaryota; kingdom Metazoa; phylum Arthropoda; class Insecta; order Hymenoptera; family Apidae; genus Apis; species Apis mellifera. Next base: position 21,800,168 of record NC_037638.1, read on the forward strand.
CTTTCTTTCTTTCTTTCTTTCCTAAGATCCGTACGATCCGTTGTAGATAATATTGCAGACTAATGCTTCGTGTACCAACTGGATGTGTACCTTTGAGCTCTTGATGCCAAGGTTCTTAACGCGCTGAGATGTCAAGAATATCAGCCATCGAAAATTCTTCAATACCAGTTTTTGCGTAGAAAGAAAATCTCGATGGTATTCTTTTCCTTTTTCAAGCAAAAGGGATAAGAATTTTTCGAAATATGATTACGACGAATCGAAAATAGCAGAAGAACTCTCTCTCAAAAATTAAAGTGTACCAATAAAGTATTTTTCACGTTAAGCAATACAGATGGAGAAGAAAATTGTGAAATATCGTGATGAAAATCAGAAGGAAAAAGGGTGATTTGAAATCGAATCGAGCGCGATCCATGGAATGCATAAAATTCATCGGCGTGGATCCTACAACGGCAGGATCGTACAATAGTAGTTCCCATGCAGGTTCCTACCCTTCCTCACGTGTTTGCATTCCAGAGCGATGTTTCACTAAATGCATGCATTGCATCGAGTTTAACCACCCTCCGCAGAAGAACCAGTTCTTTCGGCCCGTCGTCGTTCCTCGCCCATTCCACGGATGCTTTAAGGCATCGAAAAAAAAAAAAAACGATCGAGAAAAAGATCCACCGCTGCCAAAATTCCGGGATATCGGATTCTATCAACCATCGAAATCGAGATCGATTATATTTATATCGATGGAAGTGAGATGTCGAATCGACCAAACTCGAAAAAAATTTGGGAAATTTTTAATTCTTCGCCGTATCGATGTGATAATATCAGCTTGGAATTTTAACTTGTTAGAAATTGCATGATTTAAGTTGAATCGAGTCCTCGATCAAGTTTCAGGATATCGATAGATCGGGATAAGGACTAATTTTAGCCACGTATCTCATAAATACTTTTCTCGACTTTTTCTTGCTTCGTTTTCTCGATAATCTCAATTTCCTTTCCCATCAGAGGATTAAATTAATTTAATCCGTTGCGTTGAATTTACACGTAATATTATTACACGACAAGTAATAAGGCTTTTTTTACGTTGCTCCGTAATTCCACGCGGTTAATTACATGCACAGAGAGGAGAGGTATTTCCGGCGAGTAAACGAACTTCTCTTTCTTCGATGAATCACGGTGCATGGTCCAAGATCTCGAGTTGTTCACGCACGATCGCTTCAATTTGCATCTCGCTCTCGTTAGAGAATCGTAGTCGAGATGCAAACGTCTTCACGGCAACTTGATATCTGTGTTATTGGATATCTCGGTCCCACTTATTTCGACTCGCTCTTATCCGACGTTCCTTTATAAAATTTTTATCGCTCTCTCTCTCTCTCTTTCTTTGAACGTTTCAATGTTTCGTTTTTCTGCAGATATATGACAATTATTTGAATATCGCGCGCGTATCTTTCGATCCTTTCCTTTCCTTTCCTTTCCTTTCCTTTCCTTTCCTTTCGGTAATCTTTCGATCAACAGTGTCGCAATCGATATGAATGAATAGCTTACAACCAATCTTCCAAACTGTACTGCAAATTGATTCAAATTAACATACTCTCACAAACTGGCAAAAACAGGGTCAACTATGACGTATGCGATAACTGTGCGGAATAATTAGAAGATCCAAATCAAGTAATCAGGATTCAAAAACTCAACTCGTATCACGCTCGTATTTCATTCTGGTATTTCATTCACTCCTCCAATCTTTCTTCAAAGAAACGTTCACCTTCGTAATATATATTCAAAACCTGGGAAAAACATCTTTTTAGAATTTATGGTTGAAATAAATCCACGTCCCCGTATTGACTGTCCAGAAAATCGAAGGATATATCCGTGGAATTCTTTCTTCGTTTAAGAGGAGGGAAAATTTCATCTGGACGCGGCCAATTACATTTTCTAATCGTAATGATGACCCAAATGAAATCGCAACAATCGCAAGACAAGATAATGAACGTCTCGGTCTGATTACATTTGTGAACACGCTCGTCGAGATCGTGGTGATTTCGCCTTTTCACGAGGCGAAAATCGTGAAGTGACGTTTGTTATTTGAACGAGGCACGCGACACTGTGTCGACGAAAGTGAATCGAACCTGTTAACACAGATTTTCGCGTGGCCTGGTGGACGAGCCGAGTCCGTGGCGCACGTGCCGCGTTTTTAATGAAACGAAATCATCGAGAGCGTGGAAAGAGAAATGGAGATCCCGAAACGCGGCGACGACGGAATCACCTTGAGAGCTGGTTTCATTGCCAAGGTGTTGTCGATGAAGAAACGCAACGATTTACACACGTTTCAGGGTTTATCGTGGATGAAAAAAAAATGATCATTTGGAATATATCCTTCGAGGATTTTGATTAATTTAGATTTCATTTGAGAATGAATGGGTTTGAAGAAAGTATTTTATGTAAACTGGAAGAGGATAAAATGACGAAGAATTTTGGAACGAAGAACGAAAGTGATGTATAGGAATAATATTTACTCTTTCATTCATAAATAACAAGATATTTATCGTTTGTATAAAATGATAATTAACTCAAATTAATTTGAATAATACAAGATAAAAATTGAAAAATATACAATGAAGATCGTCTATAAAATAATAATCAAGTTATTGGCTTCGAAGTTTTACTCGAAGCTATGATTAATATTAAAAAATGGAAGATTTTGCAAATTCTTTGATTAATGACAAAAATGATTAGAGCAAGCTTCTCGCGATCTGAAGAAATTCTACAGAAACGAAAGATAAATTTTCAGTAATCACTCAAGTTTTCTTTTCTTTTCGAACATAATAACGAAGGTTTATTTCACGAATACGTTGAATGAAACAAAGGTTTGAAATGGAAGCCGAAATTCTCGACGTGTTCTATTAATAGTTTAATAGTTAAATATTACGTGTCAGTGACAGTACAAGATCCAATGCCCTCGCATTGGTCATTTCGAATGCAACCTCTGCGATGACACTTAAAGGCTATACGAGGCCCTTGTCGAGGTTAAGGCCTTCGAAGTCGTAAAAAATGACGGCATCCAGCATATTAATTTGTCCGTGTCGTCGATCGGCCGATATTATTACCCTATTTATAATCTCGATTCACTATAAATTTCCGTTCTCAACGCAATCAATAGCTTCGATTAATTAGTAGACGATCGAAAGTTCTATCGTGGATATTTTTTATTCACCGCAATTCTATTGTTCCTTGGTTATATACGTTGACTTTTACTGGCGGCAAGTTAACGCGCAAAATTTCAATTCATCATCAAGTCAGCCAACGATGAGTACGCGCGAAACTATTTAATCTTATACAAACATTTGCGTCACGCGGTCTGTTTTTAAAACTATCATTATGAAAATGTGAAACGCATATTATTTATTTGTGGATAAAGTTATCGGCAACAGATATCGATGAAGTTTTTAACAAATGGACGTACAACAAATGAACAACGACGGCCGTCCCGGATCGTAACTTTTTCAACCAAGTTTCTATCCCCGTTCGAAACTAAAAGTTGCCGTAATTTACCGACATTTTAATTCACGTTTCTCCAAATAATAATTCTAATCCATCGTTTGCATCTTTCTTCTTAACCGGATCTACCAGTTTTTTGTTTTCTACTCTTCAATTACATTTCAATTACAAAAACGGCATAATCAAAGCAAATATATATAGATACGATGTGATATCGAAGATAGACAACTGCGCGTATACATGTATGTCACGCGCTTTCTCTTTTTTTAAAAATAAAAAAAAAACGCAAGCTGGCAAACGCAGAAAATGAAAGACGAGAAAGAATTGGAAAAATTGGTATACTCACCGTTACACACCGTGACGACCAAGCAGAGCAGCACCAGCCGGATGGACATTTTGGAGAACGCGGAGGACGTCATCTCCGGCACCGCATTTATCACCGTGTGTCCTTGAAAGAGGATCGTAGCCCCGTGTTTCGCAGGAGCGATCGAGCGCGTCGTTACGCACGTGTACTGTCGTCGAAACGTATGGTCGCGTGCGATTTGTACCCGCACGACGATGACGCATGTAAAACCCCCTCCGTGTCACCGTTTTACGAGCGTGTAAACGTTCGCTCTTCCGACGTAACCAACGACTTCGACTTCCACCCTGAACTCCTATCGAGATCTCTCCAATTTCCTCTTCAATCTCTCGCTCCTCTTCGATCCAGATTATCCAGACTTCGGTTGGGAAATATCCAACGATCGTCCGTTGGAAATCTTCCTTCCTCCCCTTTTCCTTGGTCCTCTCTCTCACTCTCTCTCTCTTTCTTTCTCTCTTTCTCTTTCTCTCTCTAGAGTTCGAAGAACGAAGGATATCGCATTAATAATATCGTTTGGAACGATATCGGTTTGGTTTGGAAGGGAGAGAAGAAGACTTGGAGGGACACGGCAAGGATCCGGCCGATAACCGGAAGAATGGATGGAAGTGTGAAAAGTACTTGACCTTCGTGGATCGCGTGGAAGGGAACGGTGCCGAGAAACCGGTGTGACGCGAGGTAGCCAGAGAATTTTTGTCGGGCTACCTGGCCGCCGAGGCAGCTCTCTCGCTAATTTATGACGTAGTTCCGTTATTGCAACGTGACGTTGATTCGTACGAGTAACCTCCAGCTGGCCCCAAGATAAACGTGATTTATTGTTCCTACCGATTCGTGAATGGAAACGAACGTGACGCCGATACGACAATCTCTTACGGGGGGGGGATTGTAAATCGACCGAGCTTGACGGTTGCCGCCGTGAGAGAGCTTCTGTCGATACCTCGACGAGTCGTAATTTGTTAAAATATAAAATTCCCTCGAAATATATATCTTGGAAATTATATTGGAAATTTAATAATTGGTTCGATCGAATTTCGCGTCAAGATTTCGTGTTCATCGTTGCTTGAACATTGTTTAACATTGTTTATTTTTTTTTTTCCTTTCCAAATGCATTTTTAGAAATTCGTTCGGATTATCTTGTATCCACAGTTGGAGGGAACGTTCTTAATAAATAATGGATATGAAATATTGATTATTATTAGTGAAAATAATAACCTGGCGAAGATAATAATCGCTTCGATGGGTCGATACGCGAGTAAATATAGCAGAGGTCGATCCGTCGATCCTCTACACGCCGTATAATTTATGAGGGATAAAAAATGATTCCAGAAACGTTGAAGAATAAAAAAAAACTCGTTTCAATTTGCGAAAAAAAAAAAAAAGAAAAAAGTAGACCGTGCTCAAAAGCTAGAACGACTGGAGGAATGCTCTCTCTCTACGATCGTTTTAGATATCGAGCAACGTTGACTCATCGTGTTCAACGAGGCAGGAATAAAAAACAGCGTCTGAGCATCGATCAATGAACGTCTACGATCGGTGATCTAGAATCCAGGTTGAGCTCGAGGTGAACGAACAGATCCCTTTCGAGGTATTTATGAACGTGAATGTTTCATTAGCAAAAAAAAAAAGTTCCAATTCTCTTAATAAATAGTGAATAAAAGAGAACAATTCAAAGTTGGACAACCAAAAATTAAACTCACGTATAGATACACGTATAGATATATATATATATACACACACCCCGATCGACAAAAGAAATCGTACAAGTTGGAAAGGGATCGCAGATTGCACACGCGGTTTCGTGTCACGATCGATTACGCTTCCAATATGTCAAAAGTTACTCGAGCATGAAGTAATATACTCCCACGTCGAATATATGTGTCGCGGCAATTATCATATAATGGGATCGCGAAAATGATCGGCCCCCGCTCAAATAATAAATGGATTTAAGAAAGCCTCGGCGGGCTGGCCGAAGAGCTGCGGCGAAGCGAGCGAGCGAGCGAGCGGCCGAGAGCACGCCCGTATTTCCTTGAACTTTCCACGAACGCGAGTAACGGAATCGGTCGGCTGATTCACCGAGTCTACGAAAATGTATCGAGGCGGCCGACCCGAGTATCAACGAAACTAAGCCCGAGAAACGATCATTTCTCATTACTCTTTATCGACTCGAAAAAGAGGCGTTTTTTTGTTTGCCGCCGAACGATTCCTCGAACCGATTTCCCGCGGTTGGCGCGCGCGTGTGCACGCGCGAGGAACATCCTACGCAAATAGAAAGGCAAAAAGTCGACGAATATTTCGAAAGTCCGACAGAAGAGCGTGCTCGCGTCGTGAATATATCGCTTTCCCTCCCAATTGTTCAAGTTTCACGGAGAGACATGGAACGGTAGAGTGGTACTCTTCCGCGAGCCCCTCTCTCTCTCTCTCTCCCTCTCACTCTCTCACTCTCCCTCTCTCTCTCTCTCTCTTTCTCCTGTGAACCGCGGAGAAGAAAATCCTTGGATCGGACACCGAATTCACATGGTGGATTTACTCACTGTCACTGTGGATACCCCTTCTTGGAGGAGAGGATACCCTCACTGTGCCCGGATCACTCGTCCAAGAGTCATCGACGTGGACGCACGTCGGGTGAAACGCGTGTGGGGACCGGGGCCGATCTTGGATCCGCTCTAGGCCTTCCCAATTCCGATCGCGGCACAGACTGGTGGCGAGCCGGAGTGCGTGCGGATACGCGCGCGTGTACGTGTGTGTGTGTGTGTGTCTGTACGGTGTGTCGGCGTTGAAAGAGAAAGAAGGAGAAAGAGGAATGGAATCGCGATCTTTCTCCGCACCGGGGTCCGGTTCCGTGGCACCTGTGTGTGACTCACACTGTATCGCGTAACGTTGTTGGCCGTAAACGTGGCGGCGTTAAAAAAAAAAAAAAAGAAAAAGGAAAAAAGAAGAAATGCCCGAATAAAAGTATAAAGGAAGAGCACGGAAACGGCGGGAATCCCCTTGGAATATACGGTCGCGTGCTCGACGGTGAGCGCCGTGAGCCGACTGCAACAACTGCAGACGCTAGGACGGATGATGATCGCCGGTCGGCGTCGTTGTCGTTGTCGGTATATCGGTGTCGAGCCGTCGTATATGCGCCTCCGACTTGGGAACGTGCAAGTGGGGGTCCAATGTTACCAGGGTACGCAACGACGCCAGGGGCCCCTACCAGAGGCCGCAGCCGAGACTCGTCACCCGTAACTCCACCTTCCACCTCCCACCTGACTCGGCTCCGCTCATGGGGAAACGCTCCGGGGCTTCCAGCCGCGATCAGGTGTATCCGGGGAATTGTTTCGACGCACCCTTTCGCCGGCTACGCTGCTCTCGCTGCGGGGACCGGGCTGCATCCTCGCAACGATTGGAATGTTGCAGCGTTTCCCGTCGAGCAGGGTTTTGCGCTCCTCCCGTTCTGGAGTATATATATATACATATATATATATATAAATATATATACGTGACAAAAGCCATACGTAGCTAGGTAAAGGATAACGCGTGACAGTGGCAAATGTTTCTCTAGATTTTGAATATTTCGTTTCTATTATTTATAATTTTTTATTCGATATTTCTTTCATTTGGATACTTTACTTTGATTCTGAATTCTCAAACAGTATAGCCACAATTTTTGCGATCGATGTGATAGTAATAGTCTGTTTAAAATCGATTGATCATTCAAGGACATGTAAGGGTTACATCGAATCATCGGAATATTTCAAAATTAGTGCGATAACAGTGACTTTACTTGGAATCGTTTGCGAAGGAATTTAAGAAATTTTGCCAATAATTAACCGTGTTGGGTAAGATTGGTCGATCCTCTGTCTTAGGGACGAGTAATCGCGATCTCGTGACTCGACGTGACGACACGATTCGTAGAGACCGACTATTAGACTGAAGCTCGATTCGAACCGTCAGTGGAGCAAAGTTTCCTCACTGTTTCACTGGGTCGCAATTAATCACAGCTATTTGCTATAAAGCGTGTATATATAGGTATGGAATTCAGCTACCGAACCGAAAGACACTTGTTAAATGGTCACGTCACCGTTGGAAACGACAGAGTCGAATGGTTGCAAGGTGATACGCGCTGGTACCGGAACCCGTGAAACGAATAGTCCGCATAATTACGGGCGCGGTTACCTTCGCCCCCTCCCTCCTCCCCCCTGGTCGATATTTCTATCCGGTCTTATCGGTGTCATCGGACACGGGATTTTTATCGCGACGGTGGCTCGCGACTTCTTCACGCGTGCGTCTGTACACGGCGTCGATGACAATATCGATACACGACACACATTTACTCTCGGCGTGCAATTCGACCATGACCTCGAAACAATTGTCCCATTCTTTCGATACGATCTGCAACGCCATCGTTGCGTTGTAGACTCACACTCCCTCCCTCCCTCTCCCCCCGTTGTTTCAAAACGAGGGGGAGTGGGAGGGGAGGGGGGAAGGGGGAGGACAGAAAGAAGGTGACTAACCGATATCCTAACTTGGAGAGCTAACACTGACCTAGTCGGTAGGATAAGTTCAATAGGTAATAAAAGTGAAATATCAATGGTTAATAATGCGCCCATTGTTAACTATTTATGAGGTTTTTTTTTTTTAGTTTTTTTTTCTTTTTCTTCTTCTTTTCTTTTCTAGATCACGTATATTTTGTAATAGGATATGATGTACGATGTGGTATTGTCGCGCATTAGACGGACATTGTGTATTATCTTTCTCTGTTGACTATTTGCAAATGGTATATGTATATATATGTATATATATGTACGATGAAAAGATACGTTTGACGAAGATTTGACGAAGAGAAACGAATCGATCGAAAAGTTTAAAGAAAATTTCATATCATACGGATACGAGTACGAACGGTTTAAGAAAACTGTTTTGAATGAGATTAATTTCGTTCGAATCGTTTATGGTTGCATAACGAGCATAATTTCGATCCATTATTTCGCGTTTAATAATCGTACTCGAGTATTCGAACACGTCGTCACGTTGGTACTACGGTGAGAAAAATTTAACCGGAAGAAAAAAAATAAATGAATAAAATAAAGTTGAAAAAGCGGTCAATCGGAAACCGGTATGACGTGTTCCTCGATCTAGCTCGCTAGATTCACGGCTTATGAATGGAAATACCTTATCTGTTCCGTCTAGAACAGCTCTCTCTCTCTCTCTCTCTCCTTTCCTCCCGTTGGATATTTCGGGGTCGAGTGAGTAATAAAGCCGGTCGATGATTAATTCTGTCATTCCCATTGAGCAACGCCGATCGCGAAACGGTAGGGAATTAATCGAATACCACGAAGTACTCGGGAGAGAAACACGGTTTCTTACTCAAGGAAAACACGGTGGCGCTTATCGTTCACAGAACTGGAGATTGTATTATTATTTCGACGGATTATGGCAAAATATGCGAGACGCGTGAGCGGGCTCGGCGCTCTCTCGAGAAGTTGTTTCAAAAAGTTTTTAATACGCGCCGTTTACGTCAGCCACGTCTCATCTCCGACAATGAAAATGTAGTTGCACCTGTACGCGGCTATAATCACAGTATTTGCACACTCGATGACCTTGTAGGTATCCGTATCGCTCTGCGTGCGGAGCCTTGAACTTGCACGGTGAAGAATCTGGTACGAACTTGGAGTCGAAGATCGGAGTCGATCTTCTACCACTTCTCGATCTACCGCGTCTCGATCCTCGACGTAGCCGTCTATCTAGATTTTAGATCGTTTGTCGACGATCATTCTTTCGTAGATGGAATTACGTAATCGAACGATCCTTCCGTGTCTACCCCCTTTTTTGTATTTTTCCTCCTCCTCCTCTCGAGAAACAAGACAAATTAATCGAACGAATTTAATATATTATTTCTTCTTCGATCCTTCGGCGACATTTTTAAATTCTTAGGAAAATTCTTTCTAGTTTTTCCTTACTAGTTTTATTATTACTTTTACGGATCAATTTTGGAAAAATTATTTTCCACGAATCGTCGAGACGAAAAATTGGGACGAAGATCACGTTGAAACAGGATTATTAATATCTGGAAAAGAAGAGGAAAGAGAACCTTGAATGCTACAACCCTATCGCGTGCGTTTAAAATTCACCAACATCCGCGCTCTTCTTACCGATAATAATCGTTAACGTGACTCTCGAACGCGAAATTATAACCCAAGAGTTCAACCTTCTCGCAAGGTTAAGCGCGCAAAATCGGTCTGGCGGGCGGTGTGATTTCTCTCTCCCTCTCTCTCTCTCTCTCTCTCTTTACTCGTTAGTTGCATCGCCGCGGCTCGAAGGCGATTATCCATAATGGCGCTTCAGCGAAGGCAACAATTGCCAAGACGAGCACACTGATCACGCTTATCGTTCCTTAATTCCTATGAAATCTCGCGCGTTACGCAACGTGTATCCGTCGACGATTTTTTTTTTTTTTTTTTTTTTTTTTTCTCTCGAATGTAGACGCGCTCGACTGAGACAGTCAGCTCGCTTAAGGTCAATGCCAATGCGAATCGATCGAACATTTGACTTAACGTTCAACCGATCAAGCGATCGGCACGAATCACTTGGATTTGATATTTTTACAGGAAATTTCCGATAGCGTTGGCGAGTGTTACGAACGTGTGTCTTCGTGCATCCTGCTGTGTTTACACGTGCGATAATTCAGTGTATTCGTACTTGTACGCTTATCAGAATCTATGTTCACACGTGTGCACATTATGGAAAAAAAAATAACGCGAGGAGTAGAAATTTTTGATAGGACGCGATAATAGATGTTGATATAACGCAATCATGATATCACAACGTATGAAAAATTCCCAATTCTTATTTAAATCGTTCGAAAATATTTTTTCTAAATTTCATAATTCGATAATAATATAATAACATTTACTTTTTTTTTTTTTTTAATATATTCACTTTCTTTGCGAGATATATCTCTTATATACATATTTTTTTCTTTATCCTTCATTAACGATAAGTTTCCCTGACTTTTAACACATTTTGAAATGCACACCGGTTGGCAATTATTCCAAGGACTTTCGTAAGCTTTTCTAAATCAATTTCATAATTTCATAATTCGATGAATATAATAACATTTACTTTTTTTTTGAATATATTCACTTTCTTTGCGAGATATATCTCTTATATACATATTTTTTCTTTATCCTTCATTAACGATAAGTTTCCCTAACTTTTAACACATTTTGAAATGCACACCGGTTGGCAATTATTCCAAGGACTTTCGTAAGCTTTTCTAAATCAATTTCATAATTTCATAATTCGATGAATATAATAACATTTACTTTTTTTTTTTTTTTTTTTGAATATATTCACTTTCTTTGCGAGATATATCTCTTATATACATATTTTTTTCTTTATCCTTCATTAACGATTTCCTTGATTTTTAACACATTTTGAAATGCACACCGGTTGGCAATTATTCCAAGGACTTTCGTAAGCTTTTCTAAATCAATTTCATAATTTCATAATTCGATGAATATAAAAGCATTTACTTTTTTTTTTTTGAATATATTCACTTTCTTTGCGAGATATATCTCTTATATTTTTTTCTTTATCCTTCATTAACGATAAGTTTCCCTGATTTTTAACACATTTTGAAATGCACACCGGTCGGCAATTATTCCAAGGACTTTCGTAAGCTCATGGGGATTTCGTGATCCGCATTTTTTCGCGATCAAGTACAACTATATATATATATAAGAATCAGAGATGTGCAAGGTAATCCGAACGAAAGATTTCTCGCGCGGAAATAGATAGCGCTCAAGGATCTGTTTCTATCCTTCGAGCATTTCATTTCTGCGCGAAAAGAAATACGCAGGATTTTCTTATCGTCGCGCATTAATCCGCGCGACTCGATAATCAAGTTGCAACCTCGGCTCGGAGTTGTTATTTTTCGAATAGGAAGCGACCGTTTCCGTGTGCGCAGAACCGCACGCGAGAAAGAAAACGCGAGAGGAAAACAAGGCGTACCGGCGGAGAAGAAATCTACATGGAAGCGTGAGCCTGAGGCGTGTGCCTTTTATTCTTATTTTCTGACTGGCGCCAACTGATCGTCGTCATATCGGATCCGTGCAATTAAAGATTCAATTTCGCATGAAATTATGGTTATCCAGACTGGGGAAAACGACGTGTTATTACAGGTTTGTTCCGTCTGCTCTGTTTCTCCTTTTGCTGATGACTTCTTTTGATTTTCAGGTAAAAAAAAAAAAAAAAGGAAGAAAGAAAGAAAGAAGAAAAATGTTCACTGAACATTTGTCGAATATTATTGTTCGTGCGGGGAATAATTAAAATAAATTGAAACGATTGAAATAAAAGTATTTCTGGAGCAAAAAATGGATATTTCGTAAAAAAGCAAAGGTAATAATAAATAATAATCCGCTTTTGAATTTAGGATTACGACTTGAAACTTTCGATCGGATATTATCCATCGTATACACCATCGTATACGAGTCGGAGCTGGATAGATTAACAAGTTTTAATAACATTGTTAGAAAGGTAGAATGCTTTTATGGAGTACAACAACGGTAATCACGAGGTATCAATCTTCTCGCATTGCATAAATTAACTTTGCACCGCGATTGAATGCGATGCAAGTTGAAAGGAGATTCATCGTATGCAAATTGACGATCGATTGTCGAGAAGCGTAGGGTGAATTATACCCATGTTGGCCTACGTTATGGCTGACAAAGGCACGGCTAGTACGGCTATCATCCGAATGCTTTACGAGCCGACGTAATAATCAAACGATCCAGAAAGTTGTAGCTTACAATCATTTATACACGTGTGCATACACACGTATATTCGTTCGAAAATATTAAATTAAACTTCCGTTTTATTCTGATCTGAATATACGTATATGTATAATCTTCTCCTATAATCGTTATTGTATCGATTTTAATCGATCGATAAGTTTTGACAATTGATACCATTGGCTTCGCGCCAATTTTTGACCACTTTGGAAACATTTTAAATCGGATATTTACACAATTTATTTAACCATATTCATATTTAAAAAGACACGGGATATTTTTCTATTTGTATACGTAATAATAAAACGGTAATTAATTAAGATAATTCGTAATACAGATTGCGGCAAGGCCATCGATAGGCCGCATCATCACGCGAACGGCAGCACGGTTAGCAAGGTAAATAACAAGAGACGACGATGGCATCTTCAGTCTGGCAATTATATCGAAGCGAAAGGTGGATACTTTTGATCGAACCTTGAACGTTCGCGTGAAGCGATTTTCTCGCGATGCACGATGCTCATCGCGTATCCATATATACTCGGTTGCACAACCAGTCCGGAAACGCTTTATTGATGGTTAATTGTTTGCATTGTTATCTTGCGTCGACATAACGGTTATGGAAATTCTACGGAAAAAAACGAAATTGCCTTTCTAACTAAATCGTGAGCTCTTGGATTTCAATTCTCTCGTAATTTTGATCGTTAGGTTAAATATTTTTGTCGCGTTGATTAATTTTAATGAAGTCTAATGGTCTAATCGTTGTTGGCATTGGTTTCTTAAAATGCGCGATCGACGTCGTTGATGGCTTTTTAATCAGGTTTATAAATAATTAATCCATGATTATCTTATATGTATTGCATGTACATTTCATTTGTTGGTATTTTTTTTTTTATTTAAATTCTCATAGAATGGAAGAAAAAAAAAAGAGGATTTTCTTCTTTACTTTAGAGATATTGGCTGCGAATTATAATGTTATAATTACAAAGATTCTTATTACTCGTGTCAATTCTAGATTTCGCACGATTAATTTTATATTCAACACGGTTTTACGCTTGGATGATTTGGCATTATTCAATTCAGCATTGCAACTTCTCATTATTTTTTTATTTTCCCGTAAGTTCATTCGAGAAATAAATATTATTTATCGTATATAAATTTTCCCTGACGATTTTTATTATAAAATTTTATTTAAAATTATTTTATTATAAAATTGTATTATATTATACAAAATTCATTTATATTATTATAATTTAATTTGCGATTTAATATTAAAAAAAAATTCTAATGTTTAAATTTTTAAAATTCAATATTATTTTTATGTTATAAAATATTTTAAATTAACTTTATTTGCAAATGAAATCGATTCGCGCCATTCAACGTCTACTTATACCGACGGTAGATGGCGTTGTTTCGAGCTTTTATACTTCTGTCGTTCTCTACGAGATGGTAATCTCTATCATTTCTACAGTGTTCTCGAGTGTTTAGCGTTTTTTGAAAATTTTTTTATTAAAAATCTTCACATTTTTGTGAAGGAAAATATTTTATTCTTCTTATCTCACGCGTACTCCGTTTCTTCGATAATAGAAACTTATATGACGGATCCTAACCTATCGAAGAAATTTCTGCACGCCTGTCAAAGTGGAGACTTATCAAGAGTAGAAACTCTTGTATCCAAATATGATATTCAAGATTGGACGTTCTTCCGGCATTTGTCTTCTGGTGACACCGCTTTGCACGTTGCTACTCGTGCGGGTCATTTGAATATTGTTCGATATTTATATGAAACTTTCGAGAAACCAGACTTTAAAGTCGATGTTACCAATAAAGATATGAAAACACCATTGCACGAGGCGGCACAGTTTGTTCGTAACGATATCGTGAAGTATTTGATTGAAAAAGGTGTTTTCTTCTCTCTCTCTCTAATGTTACTTTTTCTTTTTATATTACTAACACTAAATTATTTTCTTTTAAAGGTGCAACCATAGACGCATTGAAACGCGCTGATTGGACACCGCTCATGCTGGCTTGTACAAAAACCGGAAACGATGCGTACGAATGCGTTGCCGCGCTTTTGAAAGCAAAGGCGAATCCGTTTTTGCGAAATAAAGACGGATGGACACCGTTACATTTGATTTGTCGTTCCGGCGATAAAGATGCGTTTGATTTATTGGCGAGTCAGTTTACCAGATGCATCGACGATCGAACGAATAATGGCCGAAGCGCTATACACATTGCTGGTAATAATTTTTATGCTATGTATTTTAATTATACTTAATAATTATAAATTTTCTAATTTTTTTTAGCGTTTCACGGACGCGAAGATTTAGTCGATCGACTTTTGGCGCTTAATTCGAATTTTCTGAATGCGCGAGATTCCACAGGATCCACTCCTCTTCACGAATCCGTTAAAGGAGGTCATCTGATCGTGACGAAACGATTGATAGATTTGGGAGCTGATGTTAATGCCACAGATAATGTTGGCCAAACCATTTTACACGTAGCAGCTATAATTGGAAACGAAGAAGCTGTGAAAGACATTTTAGAAAATTAAGAAGAAGGAGTAAGTAAAAAGAAACAGGGGATTAAATAAATTGTTCTCTTTTTTTGATTTCCTTTTTCTTTTCTTTCTTTTTTTTTTTTATACAATTAGGAAATTTTCTAAACTAGAGAAAAATAAGACTTTTTTTTTTTTTTATTCAGAGATTGGTACACATTTATTTATCCTTTTTTTTCCTGTATCAGACAGTCTTAAAGAAGCATACAAAAATGAAGAAACGGAGGCTCTTAGTAGATCGGAGATACCTAGATTTTACATTCTTCTTGTTCATTTGTATTTTTCTTTTTCTTCTTCTTCCTCTTCTTCTTCTTCTTCTGTGCTTGTTCTTCGGTCTTTCTCTTCCTTTTCATTTGTAGCGTGCGCAGGCAGGCGATGATTCACGGGAAACTTACGCGTAATTACATGCTAAAACCGTGTCCGTGTATTTTTTTTTTCCTTTATAAACACGTTCGTTAAATATCACTTATAAACAGGGAACATAAATGGTAAAGATCACAGAATTTTTTACGAATTCTATGCGAACATGAATCGTGCGCCGGTTTATTTTTCAAAATTCTGTAATTCGATCGTTGCTTTCTTTTTTTTTTTTGCTTCTTCGTGTCTTTGGATAAAATGGTTCGGTAAAAAGCCGATTCGAAAAATATTCCAATACTTTCAAAGGATGAGCGAGTGGGGAAGGGATGAGATGATCGGTGCACATACCGGTGAATACCGTGGCGAGGGAGCGTTCCTATTTTTTTGTTGATTTACTTTCCGCAATTGCTTTGAATTTCCTTTCACTCACCGTTCCAATCCATATTTTCTTTTTCTGTTTCTTTTTTTTGATCTTTCTTTCCTCTCGTTTAACTTTTTCTTTCTTTCTTTCTTTCTTTCTTTCCTTCTTCCTTTCTTTCTTTCTTTTTTCTTTTTCTCTTTTTGCACGCGAAATAAAAAAACTTAATCGCTAAGTATCTCGAGGGATGACACGATTGTGGCTGGTTCGCTGCGGACGAGAGAACAAGGATGAAAAGTAAAGAGAGACAGCGCATACGATTGAAAGGAACATCTCGAAATTGGACAGTATACGGACAGGTGTGTCGATCAGAGAGAGAGAGAGAGAGAGAGAGAGAGATCAGCCTCGCGTGAAAAGAGGAGAAGGATCGAGATGACGGGCGAGGGGGAGGGGTGAGAGAAAGGAGGGAAGGGAAGAGGATGTTTATATTTATAAAACGGCTAAGGATAAAACATGCATTGTATATCTGTCCATCTGATTAATCGTTTGCACATTTCCATTCTTAATCTTTTTTTTTCCTTCCCCTTCTATTCTCCAATCTTCTTTCCCCTCTCTTCCGCTTTTGTCTACCTTCGTGTTCTTCTTCTTCTTCTTCTTCTTCTTTTCCCTACTCGAACTTTCCATTTCATTCGTTTAACAGTAACCTAACGCACGGGACGAGTGCTTGAGTTCATATTTAACCTTTTTTTTACATTTTCCCTCCTTCTTCCGCCGAACTTATTATTTAATCGATCTTTCTTCTTTTTTTCTTTTTCGTTTTTTTCTTTTTTCATCCGTATCGTCCTCTCTTTAGCGGAGTTCGTTTATAAATATCCAATGATTATTTGGGCTCTCATTTAATATTGTTATCATTATTATTATTATTATTATTATTATTTTTTTTTTGCTTCTTTTACTTCCTCGCTTAATTTATTTACACATTAACTAATTACGCTTGGGACTTAAGTTAAACCGCCTCACGCATCCGCCATCACGATAATAGTCACTGTAATATCCACTACTTACTAATAACTTGTCTTATCTAGTGTATTCTTTTCCGTTCTCACATCGATCGTCTCGGTCGCCTCTCGTTCTTTTTTTTTTTTCTTTTTTCCTCTTTTTCTCTAACCTCTCTTTCTCACCTCATTTCCTCACACGCACGCACAATTCTCTCTTTCACGCACTTCTCTTCACCGCACTTTTCTCTTTTCTCTTTTCCTTTTCTTTCCTTTTTCCCCCATTTACATTACAACGTGTTCAACATGTACAAAGCCCTATTTACATTATGTACACCCACCTCGTTTCGAGATTTCTTTTTTTTCCAATGATAATGTTTCTCGCTCTCTTTCTCACACACTCCCTCTCCCCTTTCGCACGCAACAAATCCTCTCAAACCGGTGCGTTCTCTTTCCCTTTTCTTTCTTTTTTCTTTTTTCTTTTTTTTTTTTCAATATGGCCCGCCGGTTACGCCGGTTACGTTGTCAATGCAAGAAAAAAAAAAAAAATATATATATATATATTTTTACGTATAAACGAAAGAAGGAAGGATGAAACGAAGGAGAGAGAGAAAAACAAAAGGAAAAAGAACGGTATATAACGCAACAATTACGCAAATTCGTAAATTTGCCTATTCGTCCAGGCACAAATGCGCTGCTCGAGATTGGCTTTCCCGTCTGCTTGCCTCGTAGATACACCTTCCCATTTATACCCCCCTTTCGTCTCTTTTTCTCGATTACGACAAGTCGAACGGATGGAATGTGGCTGCGTTTACGATATATTATCCGGTAGTGGTACTCGTTCCAAGACCTTTCGCTCGTGCAAAATTCACAGAATCTATAAACTCTGTCGCACCGCGCGAACAGAGGCGGCGGATTCGAGACGTTCGCGAGACGCGACGACACATGGGAGGGAACGAAAAAACGTTTATCGCAACTGCTCCACGTGTGATCCACGCGTTCATTCAACGAAATTTTAACGAGATTTCAACCGAGTTACATCGATCACTCGGTATGTCGTCGCGTATCGTGTCTCTCGTAAGTTGTTAAAAATTAATTTTGACAATGAACGACGCACGAAGGCATATCGAATAGTTCAAATTTTGTATCGTGATTCTTCTAAGAAATCTTCTTGTGAAATCGCATAGAGTTAGTTATTTTGATTAAACGACGCGAAATCTCGAAGACTCGATACGACGATACCCGATTAATTTTAACACTTGATGCGTTGCTCTGTAATTGACTGAAAAATATATCTCGCTCGGTTGTTGTTTCCTTATCGTGACGACGAAGGAATGTGAAACGAAAGGAAAAAAAAAAAAAAAGAAAAAGAAAAATGTTTAAGATACCAAAAATTCGATTCTCTTTTTGCGTGACACGACACTGTCCGGATGATGTTTTCGAATGGCGAGCGGACCGAGTACAAACTTCTGGTTTTATTCGCTTGACGTGAATAAACGAAACGAGACGTTAGAATTTCGTGGCAAAATGGAAATGATATATATATATATATATATATTTACATACTCGACGATATTTTCGTTCTACCTTTAACATCGTGGACAGAAACGGTTTCCGGATGCGCTTGTCATCTCAAACTACGCTTGTGCGAAGGATCTCTCTAAAAACTGGAAAAAAAAATCAAGATAGATAGATAACTGCGCGAACGGGTTCTCGCGATATCAAGAATGAGCAATTCACGTTTCATTGAAGTCGGAGGAAACGCTTCGTAACGCTTAGCATTAGCTACGCTGGTACCCTTAAACGCTGATTATCGCTATTTATTAATTCGCCTATAGATTTATTTTCGCCTTAACGTACGATTTGCCGGAGAGAAGGATCACGGCCGGCCCGGCTGAGCAGGGAAATAAATTAAAAGAAAAAAAAAAAAAAGAAGAAGAAGGAAATGACACGTAAAAAAAAGAAAAGAACCGAGAGAAAGAATATATCGAATTCACTGTATTCGCGTATTCCTTTGAACAGGAAACGGAAATTCGAACGCTTCGAAACCTCGATTGAAAGGACGTTTTACGATTTTCAACAAATTTTCTCACATTTGGCGTACGAAGGGCCACGATACGATTATAAAAGGAAAAAATAAAAATAAAAAAAAAAAAACAAAAGCTTGGAGAAAGAAGAACCTTGTCTCTTTGCAACTCTGTAGTTAACCAAACGTTATCTTTCTCCTGTTATATATCGGTTCGAGACGAACATCGAGCCAAAAATGGCGCGTCGAAGAGAGAGCTCGACGTTCGTCGCGTCGTTTGATATCAACGCTTCCGTTCGTCGACGATGGATCTTCTTTGCAAGCACAAAATTTCGCCCCTTTCGATTCCGATGATCGAATGACAGCGAGCTCGCCCACTCGATCGATCACTCTCGATACATCTCGAATTTTATTCGTATTTACTATAATACGTGTTCAAGCGTGTTCGTTCGCTGATCATCGGATCGTCGGATCTCAACACGAGTTGAGTTGCTAATTACACATTAGATAACACTCACGGATGATAAAAAATAAATAGCGCGCGGGTTCCCTTAGTTACACATTACAGATTACGCGATTACGACATATACCTTTTTTGTTCTTTAAAAAATAGTAAAAAACAGTGACTAAGTTTTTTTTTTTTCCGCTTTTTCCATGTCGCTCGGAAAATCGCTTTGTATCACTATATATATATAATATATATATATAGATATATATTTATATATATATATACTTGTTTCGTACAACTCTCACCCACTTTTCTCTCTCGTATTTTTTTTTTTTGTTTATGTATATATATATAATATCGTTATTGTATACATACATATACATTTATATATATATATCATTTTTTTTTTTATTTATAAAAATAACATTCTGGGACTAAAACGTAACGTTCCAAAGCAATGTACAATGAGGAGCTGGCTGGGACGACCGATAAAGGTACTTCTTTTTTTTTTTTTTCTCTCTTTTAACCGCGGTTAACGTTAAACTACAACCTTTCTTAAAACATTGGACATTCCTTTCCTCTCTTTTTCTTTTCTTTTCTTCTGTCTCTCGAACTCGAAGATTTTCTTTTTATTTCTTTTTCTTTTTTTAATCTCACGTATAATAAATCCGTTACCTTCCGAAATCCAGATCGTGTCGCAGAAATTTCCACGAAAGCTAAATCTTTAGCGACTTTAGAAGTAAACTCTACGATACGATCACTAATGTAACGCGATAATGATTAATCGAAGTAAGCGTCGATCGATTATTTTTATAACTTTTAACTTTAACTTCTTCTTCCTATGGCGAGGTGATATCGATATCGATCAGCAATTCCGCGATATGTCATCGAACGCTGTCCCTCCCCCCTTCCCTTCTCTCGCCCCCTCCCCTCCCCACCCCCTCCATCCCCGTGCGCCCCCCGGTTCGATGAAAGTCGAGACGTTCGAAAGGAAAACATGGGCTTCGGATTCCTTTATCGTGTCGTCGTTGATTCCCTTCCGGGGAAATCCAAATCGAATTTTCTCTCTCTCTCGATCGAATGACCCGTTAACGAACGATTTCTTTTTTTCCCCCCACCCTCGTGTATCCACAAATGTATGTTCTTATCGATCTCGATATGTCTCATTATTATTATTATTATTCTCGAATCGTTTCTTTTTTTCTTTTTTCTTTTTCTCTCTTCGTTAACGAGCGTAGCCAGCATCGACGAGATCATCGAGGAAGAAATTTCACCTCGATCTTACTGTAAACGCGTACAGGAGGACAGGCTTCGAGGATTAATAATAATCGAGTAACGAACAAACAGGGAACAACATCCTGAAGAACGGAAGGAAGGAAAAATAATTAATCTCCAACATTATTATTATTTATTATTACGAGCGTTAAACGATCATCTCGTGCGAATCATTGAATCCGCGAATACTCCTCGAAACCTCGAGCTCTGTAAGCGTTTTCCTGTAGGAGCGGAAATCTTAAGGTAAACCTAGAAGAAGACTCGTCACGTTTTATCGTTCTCCGTACGACATCGTACATCCGCGTCAATGAGCCAATCCCAAAGCCCGAGCACAGGCTTCGACGGTACAACGACGATTAACTTCAACAAGGTGTTTGTTCGTGATTGTTCTTTTTCTTTTTTTTTTTCTTTTTCTTTTTTTCTTTCGTAATAATTCACACTATCGTACACAGATCCTCGGCGTTTCTCTTTTCTTTCGTCGCACACACTCGCACGATCGTTGAACTGGAGACACGACAGACACACGTCCGTTGGCGTGGACTCGCGCCGATTCTTGCGCGCAAATTTTCGAAAAGGGGGGAAAAAATATATATATATATATAAACGGAAACAGAAACAAAGGAGAGTCGAGAACGAGGCCGGCGAGGGCCGTCGTCGCCCGCTTATGGCTAAGAAAAACGCGGCAACCAGAGTCGCGTTTTAAGTTTGAGCTAGAAACTCGATTTCACGATTCTTCGTCCGCGCTGAAGAGGTGGAGAGACGCGTCGACCGTCTTCGTGGACCTTTCTTCGTATCAGGAACGAACCACCGTTGTTCAAGAGGGATCGTCCCCCTCTCTCTCGCGCGAATTCCTTCTGCGAGGAATGCGCGTGTCGCGGGAGAATCCGATCCTCGAGTAACAACGTCGTTGAACGAAGAGGATCGCGTTCCATCGATCGTTCCCCGCGAAAACGGCGTCGCCCCGAGACCGAGAAAGCTTATCCATCGTCCTTCGTGCAGGAAGACGAGGAGGAGGACGACGACGAGACGGCGCCACCGGGGGCCGTCCTAACACTCGCTGTACGAAGGGGGTGGCATCCCGCGGCCCGTATACATGTCCGTCTGCGGCTGCAGATGACAGACGACCGTGTGCCCGTCCAGAACCGCCACTGTTCTCGTGTGGTCCGGCTGGGGCGGTATACCGTAACCGGCCGGGAGCCGGGGCAGCTCGCCCCTCTCGTACCATGCCTGCTGCTTTCTCAGCTTCTCCCAACAAGTGTTGAGTGTCCTCTCGAACGCGGGGCTGTACTCGTCACAATGGATATTATTCCCACCTCCGCCCCCG
This sequence comes from Apis mellifera, assembly GCF_003254395.2. NCBI lineage: Eukaryota > Metazoa > Arthropoda > Insecta > Hymenoptera > Apidae > Apis > Apis mellifera. Next base: position 21,822,120 of record NC_037638.1, read on the forward strand.
CGATCCGTCAACGTTTGCCCGTAATGCATTAGATTCCTGTCCGTGGCGGGCGAGTAGGGGATCAACGGCCTATGATCGCCGTAACTTCTCGACGATTGCCTGCTCATGTCGCTCTGCCTCCTTCCGTCCTCGTCCGACATGTCCGAGACTTGGATCTCGCCGCCCCCACCTCCCCCACCGCCCCTCTCGATCTCCTCGTAGACGGGCTCGTCCTCGTTCGCGAGATCCCGGGGCAGGTGCACGTGTTGGCCGTGGTGGGCGTGCAGCTGATGATGGCCAGGCCCGTTCACGCGCCCGTCGATTATCTCCGTGTATTTGTGCTTGTAAGGCAACGCGGCTCGCCTGCCGCCCCCTCCGCCGCCTCCGCCCCCGCCGCCGCCGGTCGTCCTGTTGCCGCTCATCTCGTTCCCGTCGTTGATCCCTCTAGCGCCGCGGTTCCGCCCCGAGTGGCCCAGGGTCATCGTGTTGTGCGTCCTGGGCGAGTCTTCCTGCTCGGAACCGCCGTGCCCCGAGTCCCGGGAATACGATTTAAAAGAAATGTTCTGCGGGAGAGACAGATTAAGATCTCGTGAGTGACTGTTGTACGAGTTCGAGGTTCGAGGTTCGTCGATTATTAGAGAGTGTAAAAAACAGGGGAGTGAAAAAGAAAACAAAAGTGATGATCGACGAGTGTAAGTTGGTGACGAGGAGAGATCGGTGGCGAACCAAGATCCTCGAACGAAGATTTCTGCGAAAGAAGAAATTTTTTCTTCATTCTCGTAATCGACGACGAACTTATTTCGAAGGATATACGAAATAAGTTTTTGCAAGATGCGAGGAGAGAATTACGAGGATCTTGTCCGCGCGGGGTTGTATAAAAGGGTGGCGACGAGTCTCATCGAGGACCAACCTCGATGATCTCGGGGATGTTTCACAAAATCCACGAGCTCGCATGCATGGTCGAAGGAACGAGCGAGAAGATTCGGTACGTGCTGTATGATATGTACAAAGGCTATATGATCATGAGGAGACACGTGTTTCATCATGGTAGCATCATAGTCATTCTCTCGTTACAGAACGAACGAAAAAACGTAAAAGAAAGAAGAGAAACGCACACGCACACGCACACACAACGAGCTACGCGTTCGTGAAAGGTACAGGCGTTTTTTTTTTTTTTATCTTTGAAAAAAACTGAACGTCGGTTTTATATGTGTGAGTGTACGTACGATTCTCGTCGCGATCATCGTCGAACTCGGAACCACAATGAACAATTTTCTCTTGTCGAAAAATGTTCTCTCGTTTTTATATATATATATATGTTTCGATTACTTGGTTAAAAAAAAAAAAAAATTGAAGAGATTCCGAAGGTTTCGAAAACGAATATGATCGCGATTGAACGAAGAAGAAGGGGCGGGGGAGAGAAGGGGAGGGGTTGCAAGCTCTCAATGTTTGATGGAACATTTTTTTTCACCGGGAAAACGATTTATCCCCACACCTCCATGCGATTTTCGAAGCGGTTTTCGGGTCACTCAATCACGACTCACGCGATTAGGTTTCCTCTAAGTGTGCAAAAATGTGTTTTCTAGGGTGCTTGTCGTTAATGAAATATATATATATATATATGTAAACCGAGAAAACGAGGTTAAAGGAAACGAGAGTGATGAACTGAAAGAGAATGAAAAACAAAAAATGAAAAAATCATGGCACACCATGCAATCGATTAGAGAAACAATGGCGAATAAAGAACATTAGTGAGAGAAAAAGGAAAGTTGGAACGAAACAACACGACACGAGCGAGCGAGCGAGCGAGCCTTTTTTTTTTTCTTTTCTTTTTTTTTTTTTTTTTTTCTTTTTAGCTGCGGTGAGTTAGTTACCTTCCACATGAGGTTTTTGTTAAGGTGGCCCCAAGTGGCGGTGGCAGATTTGGGGATATTGGGAGCTGAGGGTAAGAAGGCGTGACGGGCGTAGGGCAGGGTCGCCACGATGTGAGCCTCTGTCGAAGAGGATTCACGTGGCGCTGTTACTGCCGGCTGCCTATCGACAATCGCCCAGCTTCGACCGGACGCCAAGTACTGTAAAAATCGAACCATTCGCCGTTCCCTCTTAACCCTTCGTTTACTGATACGGAATGGGGATGAGATCGAGTGTTGTGTCCTCGATGAATCTGTGTATGTATATATATATAAATGTATAGATATATATATATATATATATATACATGTTTCAAGTGTTTTTTTTTCAAGGGAAAATAATCGTTTAGGAACATATTTGTTGTTGGGATCTTGTGTGTCCATTTCGAGGGTGGAAAAAATTGTTGTGAAGGAATTGTTTATCAGCTACGTATTACAATTACAATTTTTGTAATTTTGTCATTATTATAATAATGTAATTGGAAGTTACGTAGCGCCGATGATAGACGATTAATCGTGCGCTGTAATACACGAGAGTATAATACGCTCAGCAGACAATACTCGAAAGATCAAGCGATTAAACATTGGAGACACAATAGGGTAACACAATGGAACACCGATGTCTCGAGAGAACATTGAAACGTCGAGTGGAAAGGTTGCCATTATGATCATTAACTTCTCACTAATTGCCCGGCTCGTTCCAATATTTAATTAAAAAAAAGAAAAAGAAAAGTAATTCGCAATTCACCAGTAAACAAAGGGTTACTCGAAATTCTCGCGAAATCTTCTCGGGCAGAACACCTTGCTCCTTAAAAAATCCACGCGTTCTTTCAATCTCGATCAACTCCGTTAATCGCGTTTCTTTCTTCGTCAATTTTCTTTCCTTTCCTTCCCCCCTTTTTTTCCCCTCCTCGAAACTAATTAATCCGACGAGGTTGCTCGCGATAAATACGGTCGATGTGTAATCGTTCTCGCTAGAGAACGAGAAGGATTAACCGGATTCTCGTGCGCGACACGGTTTAAAAACGGCCTTCTAAGCGTGTTCGAAAGCGTAGCGCATATGGACGAGATAAATCGCGGATGATATCTCGCGGAGCTGCAATGGCTCGCCGGAAGTGTGGCGGATTTAACTCGGGCAAATCTACGATGTAACTGACTGAGATACGCGACGTCAGCACGCACACCTTGAACGAAAGCATGCGTTTGTCCTGGACGACGGTACATCGCTATACACGCATATTCGATTTCCAAGATTTCCAAGATTTTCGCGTTTCCGTTCCTCGAGCACCGTGCGAAAATTCTGAAAAATTTAATCATTTCCTTCCTCGATCGACGAACGTTTACCATTCGTGGAATATTGGAATTTCTTCGTTTCTCCGACTTCGTTCATTCATTCAGATAATCAATTTATTTTAATAAATTGCGAAGAATTTATCGATCTTGGTCGAGCATGATCGATCGATTCGTTGGTATAGTCTCGAGGAGTGATGGAGCAAGGTGAGGTGCAACGGGGAAACGAGAGTCCTCTTTGTTTTCTTGTTTGTCCGTAATGAGATAACGTCGGGGAAACCGGCTCCTCGTTTGTGCGGTTGACGTGGCGGAAGACGACCGGGCCCCGTCTCGTACGTCCCCAGAACGTATCAACGCTGGTGTCGAATAAAATTACTCCACGCACGACTTGCGAAATCTTTTTTTGGCAACGAAACCGATGAAAACGAAACCAATTAATTCTCCGGCTTATTATAGATTTTTCGAGCTCGCGTCCTCGATTCGACAAAGGGCACGCCTGCGTCTCGAGCTGGATCGTTAAATCGTTTCGATGATCCGTATTGATCCTTCTCTCCTCCCTCCTCTCCCTTGCCTCACCTCGTGCGAGAATACGCACCTAGTGTTAATTAGCGAGAGGGGGAGAGAGAGAGAAAGAGAGAAAAAAATAGGGAAAAAAAAAGAACGATTTCTGCGTCTCCTTTATGCGTGTACGTGTGCGTATGTCTGCTGCGTTTGCTGCGCGTGTATACAGAGAGCAAAAGTGACGAAGAAGAAGAAGAAGAAGAAGAAGAAGAAGAAGAGAAGAAGAAGAAGAAGAAGAAGAAGAAGAAGAAGAAGGGTACGTGTGTACGAGTTGTGCGTTGCAACAGGAAGTGTGAGAGAGATGTGAAATGTGAATTGATATCGGTCTTCGACGAGGTTTTTTTTTTCCTCGTCTTTTTTCTTTTTCTTTTCTTTTTCTTTCTTTTTATCTTTTTTATATATATAGCTTTCTCTTGTCCTCGTGCTTAAGTAATCGGCCGTGTGACAAGCGTGAGCAGCCCAAAGAGAGCGCTTGTCTCCACGCTTGTGATGTGACGTGCGTTTGACAGGCGTTTGTGAACCGAACCGAGAACATCGATCGGAGAGCGCGAGAATATATTTTCACGAAAAGGGAAACGAGAGAAAGAGTTAATTCGAGCGCTCTTCGATCGAACGATTTGCTTGACAGTGAGCGGCTTAAAGATAGTACTAGATTTGAACTGCGTGGACAGAATTCGAAGAGGAAAAAAACGGGGGCAAATGTCGTATATTCTTATCGACAAGAAAATATTTTCTACGTGTATATATATAAATATATATATGTATCGATCGTATTCTGTCCACGCGATTGGATAAGAATAACATTACACGCTCGTACATTACGAATCTTTCTCAACGTATATACTTCCTTTATGGTCTATGAAAATTCGTTTCAATTTCCTTAGTGACAGTATTACCGGTCGGCTCACGCATCAGTGCCTCGAGAGTAAAAAGGATAAGCGGCAAACAGGTTTGCGAGGAAGCCAGTGGCTGATACGCTAGAGCAGATGCTATTAGTCGGAATGAAAGATCTGTCTTCTCGAACCTTGCGATGCAAGCTATATTCTATTAATATTTTACGTGTTATATATATATATATATATATATATATATATATATATATATATATATATACATATCACGTTAATATTTCAAAAGCTAAAGTATATATATATATATCACGTTAATATTTCAAAAGGTAAAGAATTTTTTCAACGTTTCATTGCAAAATTGTTACTCGAGCTATCGTTATCGTTAATCGATTCGCCGCATCTTCGGCGAATCTTCATTTCCAGGCGAGATAAAAACGAGCGAGCAGACAGAAAATTTGAGCGTGCCAAAAGTGTAGCAGTTGAGTCGAGAGTCGTCGGAGGCGCAGCTGCGAAACCGATTTCTACGAATCGTCGACGTGTTACAGATTCGTTACGTCTCTCGTAGCGTGAGAAGTAGAGATACCCGTGCGTAGAGAAGTGCGTTTCATTAATTGATCTGAAATCATCATGTGAAATAAAATCTGAGGATGGATGGGCGGGCGGGGGCGACGAGCCATCGTCGTGCAACGTCGTTGCTCGCGCTTTTCGCAATAAGAGTAACGTCTCGTGTGCGTCGAGACAAGAGGGAATGAAAGGAGGAAGGGAAGGAGGAGGGGGGGGCGGAAGGGGTACAAAGTAGCCAGCAACCGCGTTACACCAAACCCAGAGCCAGATAAGAAGCACGAAAATCACCATTGTTAGTAGGAGGGTCTTGCAAAATAGTACGTTCGCGTGTTTACAGGTGTGCAAAATCGAGCGAGAGAGCGTGCCATGTATTTTTTTCTTTCTTTTTTCTTTTTTCTTTTTCTTTCCGCCTTGCGGCGTCGAGGACCGAATTTGCTATATTGCTTACCGCGCCGAGAATTCTTCTTCTCTCGTTCTTTCTCGTTTTCGTTTTTCGCCGCTTGTCGATATATCACCGATATACACCGTTTCCTTCCTATTTTATCTCTACTAGTGCGTATTCATCCACGAGAAAATGGGACGGATCTTCCGTTTGAATTTTTTTTAAATGGAGAGAAAGAGCGAGCGAGCGAGAGAGAGAGAGAGAGAAAGAGAGAGGAACAGTTGTATACGAATACAAATTCATAAAAAATCATGGTGTTACGAAAATATTTTTATTTCTTCGGTTTTTCGGGGTTTCGTTGAATGTTTGAATTGAAAGCATTTTTTTAATATCTTCCAAGCGCGTTCGAGCTCCACGTTAACAATTATACAACTGCAACAACCCGGAGTTGGATAGAAAAAAAAAAATAAAATAAAATGAAAAAAAAGAAAGGGGAAAAAAAATAATAGTGCACATCGTGCCGTGCGAGCATCGTTTATTTTTGCGAAAACCACGAGGCACGTGCGTTACGAGCCGTTCTAAAATTCGGTGAATTTACAGCGGTGTGCCATGGCAAATTCACGAACAAACGCAGCGAAAAAAAAAACAAAAAAAAAACACAACGGAAAGAAGAAAGAGGGAGAGAGAGAGAGAGAAGAGAGAAGAGTTTCAATGGTATACAATTGTACATATAATTGTCATACATAACGTGTCGTTCATTATATCCAGTCGGCTCGTGTCTAGTAATCTCTACCAAATCCGATAAATTCGGCCCGACAATTGGCAATAAATTTTTTTTTTTTTCAGAGAATACAACGACACAACGACCGCACACATCCAACTGTGTTTATCGTTTCATCTACAACCGAGTATCGTTGTTTTATCATACAAATCTATGGCATGACCACGTTCAATAATTTTTTTCCCTCTTTCTCTCTCCCTCTCTCTCCCTTTCTTTTTTCCCAATTTCTCTCTCGTTTTTTCCCCCCAAAAAACCAACCTTTGAATATCGTTCTTCACATTTTTTTCCCCTTTCTTTCTAAATCTCTACTCTAACTTTCTCGATATAATATATACATTTCTCTTCCTCTCTTCTCTCTCTCTCTCTCTCTCTCTCTCTAAATTCTCCGCGACGAGCGCGATAGAGCCGAAAGAGTCGAACGGTTCGTTAAATGCCTTTTTAGCTCGTCCCGTTCCAGAGCCAGTTTTTCGAGGTGGCGAAGCGATTCTCGATGACGTTAAAAAAGTGTTTCTGGCACGCGTCGCTTTTGAGCGGAACGCGCGCCCATTCGAAACGAGTCTCCCTCGACTAGGAGGGTCGAGGACACCCACTTCACAATTTATCCTGCAACAGACTTGGGGTAACATATTAAAAAAAAAAAAAAAAAAAAAAAAAGAAAGAAAGAAAGAAGGAAAGACAAAGAGAAAGAAGAAAACGAAGAAGGGACAAAAAAAACGAGCTTGAATTAGCATATACTATTAGAATAAATTCGGCGATAATAGCCTACTAGTCGAACTACTAAAACTTGAATAAAATTCATTTTCTTAAACGCTGATCATCGAAGAGAGAATTGTTTCTTGCGAAACTAGTACAAGATGATAATAATAATTTATCAAAAAAAAAAAAAAAAAAAAAAAAGACTGAATCGAGTAACTAGATCGAAACTTGATATCGAGAGAAGAAGAGAAAGTACGTATGTAGGAAGAACGTATCGGTGAAAACTTCGTGGTCGGCGACAATAGATGCATCGAAGTTAAATCGAAGTGGAGGAGATCCGGCCGAAAAAGCTCGGCCGTTAAAACCATTAGGAATGGAAACCGTTGCTCTTAATCGCGTGAATGAGTCGTGCAACGGACGAGAAAATATGAGTGGTTGGCCGGACGAAAGAATTCGACCGATAAAGGTGCAAAGAACCTTGGCGAACTTTTATCACAACTCGAATGGCTTGGCTGACGTTCTCGTAGAACAGAAAGGGACAGAAACAAGATGGATAAAGAAAATGCGTTATTAATTCCACTACCATTAATCATAGTTGCGTTAACCGGCAGAAACAAGCGATAGTTGGAAACGAAAAATAGTTAAGAATATAATTAAGAAGGAAAACGGTATATTAGAGTCCAATAAGGATAACCAAAGAAAACCAGCTTAGCTGAAAAGAGTGCCAAAAAGAGAGAGAAAGAGAGAGAGAGATCTATTTTCTTTTATTCGTCCTCCTCCTCCGATCAAAAAAAAAAAAAATTCCCTATATTATATCGTATATCATTTTTTTTTCTCCGCGCGCGCGGACGAATTGTGACGCATTTTGATGGTGGAAAAAAGAACCGTTGGAACAAGAACCGTGCGATGAAATTCGTGGAATAGTTTCTTGGTTTGGTGTAGAAGCGGCTATCGGATACCTTGCTGAGCGGGATGCCTATTGTGGTTGCTAGGTGCCATCATGTGCATCTGGTGTGCCCCGACCGGCGACCTCAGCGACAAATTGTTCAGGTTCACGTTTATCGAAAGATTCGTATTGTTACAGGCGGCGGTCAGGTTGTTGTGATTGTTGGGCGGTGACGTGGTCGTTGTTGTACCCACATTGGAGGCGGCGTGCGGCGACAATCCGGAGCTGTCCGTGGTGGGCGCGGACGGATTCGACGAGGTGTTGTGCGAGCCGAAGTCCTTGCCGCCATTCGCGCCACCACCGCCGCCGCTGGTGCCGGAAGAGCCACCGGAGCTTCCGGCCACCGTCTTGGAGCACCTGAGGCACTTGGGCAACCAGGAGTGGCGGCGCACGAACTTCCTGTACTCCTTCCTCACCTGCAATGGCGAAGCAAACACCACCCCCCGAACGAAAGGTTTTTCTTTAACGGTGCACAAAGAACCAAGGCAAGTGCGAGCGCGCGTTAGTTTCTCGTTCTCGTCGTCGCAATGAATTAAGGAAAGAGAAAAAAGAAGAAATAAGTAAAGGAAAAAAAAAAAAAAAAGTAAGAATACGAAACAATCTTTTTTTTTGGAGGATGATATCGATGAGTATGCACTGTATCGAGAAACATGAATCGATCGAGTTTTTTTTTTTTTTTACGAAAGCGTTGGTGCTGAATTTTACAGATAAATCAGGAAAACAGCGGTGCATCCTGCAGTGGCAACCAAAATGTAATTGTTGTTGAAAAAAAAAAAAAAAAAAAAAGAGAAATGAAAAATCAAGATAACGAGCTGCAAATTAATCTACAGGATCCCGGTTGATTCGACGAATAAATCGTTGGGTGATTTTTCGATTGCCACAGCACTTTATTTGAGACATCATTTTTGTTGTTATCGTGATTTGTTTTGCGAGATACCATACGATGTCTACGATTAACGTCACACGTTTAACATGATTCTCTTCAAAAGAGATCCTCTCGCTTATGGAATTACTTGCTACTTATATATAATATACGAAGAATCCGCTTTCGTACATCAGTGCATTCTGAATTCTCATGTTACAAGATCTTTGACTCGTGAGTAATTGTGTTTTAAACTATAAAATTACTTATGATAATAGAAACAGTTTTACAATTTTTATATATATATATATATATATATATAAATATTCAATTCGACAATTGATTCTCTGATTATCTCGGAACGTTGACAATATAATATATATATATATATATTTCGTTTACTCTCGAAATCGTTTCACGATTGTTTGATACAAAATTGAAAAATATATGTATATATACGCATAATCAATCGAACAAATTATTATATTCAATAATAATAATAATAATTATAATTATAATTATAATTATCGTAATTAATCGATAATTTAACGATAACATTTTCTTCTCGCAATGCTAATTGCTCGCTACTAATTAGGATGCCACGCGAATTCTCGATTAACGAGATGGAGAAAGATGAAAGAATGAAGGATGATTGAACGAGGTGTTCTAAACGTCGAAACGCGGTTCAACAACACCGGCGGCTTTTAGACTTTTTCTTTTTTTTCTTTTTTTTTTTTTTTTTTTTTTTTTTTAAAGTAACGTGGACGTTTGAACCCCGACGTATTCCCTTACCTTCTCGTTCTGAACGCAATGGAACACAAAGATAAACAGCCCCTGCAGGCTATTCAATATGGTGAAGATGTACGCCATCGCTACGGATTCTTGGTTCAAGTAGAGAAGGCCGAAGGTCCAGGTGAGTCCCAGCAGAAAGACAAGGACGATCGCTCCTCTCAGCCATGCCCTATATCGATAATTAAATAAAATATCATTTGATCAAATCTCATCGAGATTGGGGGGGCAAAAAAAAAAAAAAAAAAAATAATCAAGTGGAGCGAAATAATTGCGAGCGATGCTTAAAGGATCGTGAAGAACTATGAAATAGCTATATGTGAGCTTATGAAGGGGTGGAGAAGGGATGGAGGGGCAATAGTAAAAGAAAAAGAAAAATAATAAATAAATACGAGGAGGAAGAGAAACGAAGAGAAAAAAGTGGGGAAGAAGGGAGGTGAAAGGAAACGATCTTTTTACGATCTCGTGCCATCGAAAGAATTAAGGTTAACGTGCTAAATGATGGATGATGGTGTGACTTTAATTCTAATAATTCCAATGCTACATTTGTCACGTTCTTATCGAAATGGAGCGGCGAGAACACGAAAGATTATCAAGGTACGACCGTTATGCACCCAACAGTGCACGCAACATTTCGAGCTACGCGACGCTAACTTGTACTAATGTTGCTCGTTTCTACACGCGTGCACGTTGTCGTGTATACCGCTCTCCAACAAAGCATTAGCATCGTTAATGTTCTCGCGTAGTTCCGAAGCGGTTGGCGTCCTATAAGCATCGCACACACCCTTACTAGTTTCTCTACCACTTCTCTCCCTTTTTTTTTTCCCCTCTCTCTTCGTCGTTCGTGTATTCATACTCTCCCTCTCTCTCTCTTTCTCTCATTTCTTTTCCCCCGTTCTTTTTTCTTTTTTCTTTCTCTTCTTTTCCTCTCTCTCTCTCCCTTTCTCTCTCCCTCTCTCTCTCTCTTCTACTTCTTGATTCCCTTGTTAACGATCTACGAAGACTACGATCTCTACCACGAAGGGGAGGAGGAATCGGGGAGATATCGCGAACTACACAGGTACACTAGGCAGGTGTTTGTTACTTCTAATCTCGCGCGTATTCGCTAAGCTACTCTCAAATCAGGCGTTTACACCCGAAACTAAAGGGGTAAATACGGCATGCGGTTTAAATCGTCGTTATGTACTCAGAGGAAAGGCAAACGGCGTGACGTAACTAAGAGGAGTTCGGAGAATATCGATCGTCGTCATGTGTGTGTGTGTGTGTACGTGTGTGTATGTGTGTGCTCTCTCTGTCAAGCATATTATCACGAAGACACTTTGCTAAGTAAGCTGCTTGGTAATTGCAAATTGCTCAGGCTCTCGTTTAATAAGTATGGAATAACACACACACATATATATATATATATATATACATATATATACATATATATATATATGTATATAATAATGACATTTGCGATTCCAGTGAGTCGCATCGATTATGAATTCTGATATATATGATCAGATCATATGTGTCGTGAACTTCTCTTCGCGTACAAACTACTATGTTCTACCTTCTACATTCGCAAGAAATGTATAATAAAAGTAAAAAAAAAAATATGTATATATATGTATATACATATATATATACATATATATAATGATAATAAAGAAACAGTCAATGTAAACGGTAGCATTGAATGAAAAACGCAAAGAGATGGATGAAAACAGTGAACAGTGTTAAATGGTGATGAAATAAAAAGGCACGGATAACGACGATTAGTGTATTGAATGATGTTATATAATGAATGAACGAGAGGTGAGTAATAATAAAAATTGGTAAATATCTTACAAGTGCGCTTGCAATTTGTTGGGAAGAGCATTCTCTTCCTTTCCACTACCAACCAACCACGCCATGCAGAAGAATGTAGAACAGTGTAGACAGAAGTGGGTAGAAGATTTAATACAAAAATGAAACAAGACAGCAAAGTTAGGTGATTGTTCCGGCACCATTTCAATTAATTGATTATTAAAAAAAAAAAGAGAGAAAAAAAAAAAAAAAAAAGTTATAATCCTTCTGATGCAATACTCGATTCGTATTCTTTCTTTCTTCATCTGTTGCTGTTATAATATACTTGAATGGAAGAAATGTTGGACAACATTTTAATTACAGTTTGTTAACAAATTGTTAAGAAAGAAAAAAAGAAGAAAAAAACACACAATGAAAATGAAATACAAAAAGGTTCAAAAAAAAAAAAAAAACAGAAAAAAAAACGATGGAGAGAAGAGATGAGTTTTTTTTTTTTTTTACTGATAATAAAGCAGCTTCGATAATAAAACGAGTCGAGTTTGCAAGAGAATTTAACTACCATCACCAACATTTCCATATATTCCAGAAATTTATCAAGTTAACACCCTGTCGTTATTACTGTTTCTCTCTCTCTCTCTCTCTCCCTTTCTCTCCCTCTCTCTCTCTCTCTCTTCATTCGACATATTTTTTCGTTTAATTTAAATCACAAAAAAAAAAAAAGAACATAGAGCGCAAGCTAATTATCATCGTACTCGTTCGATTGTTCGTGCGTCCAATTTTTCGATGAAGCATGACTCGACTGTGACGGCGTATTTATAATTATAATCACGTATATATGCATTTTAACGAGCGTCAAATCATAGATACACATTGTATATAATAAATATATACGTATACGTATATATATATATAAATATACATATACATATAATCGTATAAATATTACCTAAGATTTACATTAGCAATACAAGTGGTGTGTCGAACGAACGGAAATCTTGCGGTCATTCCAACACATTAACTCATAATAAGAAACTTAAATATAGTAACGAAATTCAGCATGGCCGCCAAAAAGATGCGTGACAATAAAAGACTCTCTTTCGGGAGACATTGTTTAAGCAAGTAAAGCTTGCGAACGTGAACCGAAAGCACCAAACAAACACTTTATATATATTCTACTCGACGAATAGGATTCATTATTTCGCACGTAATCAACGGACGGACTCGATCGATCACTTTTAATATAGAGATATACATAATATATATATATACAAATTTACGTCGATTTACGCATCATATTTATTAACAAACCCGAAATTTTCACGCTTACCTTGCGCTGGCCAATCGTGAGTGCTCCTTACTCTTCATCGCTACGGTTGTGTTCGCGTGCCGGCACATCATATAAATCGCCATCGAAAGAAATACCAAGTTCGCCTAATAAGAAAACCAGATGACAATTTCTCGAGTGTCTATACTCTAACGGTTATGCACGGAATTATGTACATATATTATTGAATTATTCATATTCACGTTTTCATCGAGACAAACGCTCGATGCTTTGATAATTATCATTAATTTGCAACAATTTGTCCCGTGCCTCCTTGCTCGCGAATCGGACGTCTTACCAATATAACGAGTATCACTGGTCCAACGAAGCTGAAGATGAAGTAGTTGTCCGCCCGTAGCCAGCAATATCGATCGGTTCCGTAGCTGAGAGGATCGATTATACAAGAAATGGCCACGACCAGTAACGGAGCACCGTAGGCGATCAGATAATACCAGCGTAACCTTGATTTTTCCGCTTCGAACACCTCGATCAGCATCACGTATAATTGGAAGCCTGGGAAAGAAATTTCAAGGTAGGATCAAACTTTGACACATCGAGCCGCTTATTCGTCGTTCTAGAATTCGATAAACGACGACATGCAATGGATAATATTTACGGAATAGAGTGGTATAGATACCTTCGAGGAACATCCAGGCGAATGCGCAGAGGAAAAAGAAATGCAATAATCCAGCGACGATACCGCAGACAATTCTCTGGTTCGTTTGCCCGATTCCGCAAACGAATAAAATTTCCGCGATCAACAGGCACACGCAGAGATTCTTGTGGATGGTCGTTCTGTCCGACTGAAAGAAAGAAAAGCAAGATTTCTCAAGGTTTCTAAAATTCGAAACCGGTGCAAAACTCGGTATCGCGCGGGATAAATTATTAATTACCTTCAGTCCGCGAAATAATTGAAAGGTCAAAATTGCTAGAACCAGGCAAACCACGGAAATGATGCAGCCGATGTATGTGATGATTTGCAACGCGACCTGGTGAGCTATGTCCAATCTGACAGCGTGAACGTCCATCAGAACGGCGAAATTCGTAAGATGATTGCACTCGCACACTGTGTGAGTCTCGTTGGTTTTCCGTATTTCGCAACCCTCCTCTGACCAAGCGCTGAAAATTAAAAATATTAATTGCTTGTTAACCTCTTGTTTTCTTTTCCAATGAGACGATGTGATAACACACGGAAAAACACGCGTGATGAAAGAGAAACTTTTTTTAATTACCTTAAGATGTAATCCCAGAACACACAAGTCGGATTGGTAACGTTCTCTATAGATAGATGCTTGAAATAGACTCTGACAGGCTCGTTAAGCTGAATATGCCTTCCTTTGCCTAAAGACGCGGAGATCACTTTGCTATTTAGAAGCCTGGTCGTGTTCCTTTTCGGTAATGGTTGCTGCTCGTCGTTCATGACCAACGATGACACCTCGGCTTGCGGCTGCAAGATCTCCTCGAGCCTGTCAAAGGCCATGAAGACCAAACGGACAATGCCACCCTCGCTGTTCTCTAGCAAAGCTCCTCTAGTTAACTCGACACGATCGTTCGAGGCTGTCCACCTCTGTTGAGCCGCCTCTGTCGGGAATATCTCTAAATCGTCACCGATGTTCCGTGCATCCAACACGCGTACTTCCATCACTGTTTCAAGAAAAATAATATATACATATATTGGATCATTGGAGGTATCGGTATCGAGAAATAACTAGAATAGATATTGATACAACCGAAGAATTTGACGATTCTTTCCCTCAGATTAGAACCCTCGGCCATTCTTTCATCGATTTCAAATATTCCGTAGAAATACACGCCCACGCGCGTGTATCATTGGAATGAAATTTATACTCCATAGGAAGAGGATATCGAATCTCTGGATAAAGTTAACCGAATTCTACAACGATCCCACGACTATGAAGTTTCGATTCATCTTCCCGGACGAACAATAAAACTAAACGCGCCATATCTTTCCGTCCGCCATTTTTTCCCCGTTCCTCTCATCGTACATTCCCCATTCGATCAGTCATAAACGTGATGTGGCACGGCCGACGAGGAAAAAAAATTGGAGGCTAGCCGGCGATAGTAGTTACTTTTCTGTTAGCACGGAAGAAAGAGCACGGTCAGTTGGGGGGGGGGGGAGGGGATATTATGTTACATGGCATCCGGCCGGCTGTCGCTCATCAAATCCATCTTCTTTTTTTACCCTTTACTGTTATCCTATTTATCACGTGCGGATCTAATGTTGGTGCTACCGCTTGCTTCGACCGCGGCGCACAGAACAGAACACGCTTCCACCAACCTCAATCACGACCGCGCGCGCGCGCGCGCCACCTTACTTCCAGGAAGTAAATCAAATTGCTCGTAATTTTCTCCGTGTTTTGTTGTGTTAATACGACAGGCAGGGAGAGAGAGTGAGAGAGAAAGGGAGGAGGAAGAGAGAGAGAGAAAGGTAAAGCTCGGGTTACAACATTATCCAGCCAAGATACCAGAGAATTACGATGGGTTTGGATCTTTGTTTTATCCACGCCGGATATTACCAACGTCGCATTCCGTAAGATAAGCGATCTAGATTTATGCGACCCGATCCCAAAGTCGGACCTACGATACTTGCACGTCCATTGTGCTAGACAACTCAACGTTAATTCGTTATCCCATCCTTCGCCACTCCTTTTTACTCGTCACGAGTATATATATACGCCTCTCTCTCTCTCTCTCTCCCTCCTCCTATCTACGACGATCTAAATTAGTTCGTGGGTAATTTTTACCATTCAAATACCACGCGTGCACGATGATAATTCCGACTAATTCCGGAGATGAACGATCTCGAATTCCCAATTACGTTATTTCGCCACGGAATTGTAACCCTCGCGAGATCTAATTTCCCATTCTCTCTCTCTCTCTTCCCAACCCATCTCTCCCCACGGTTCCCTTCTCTTTCCATTCAACGAGTAAAAAAATACGCTACTTACGTATGTTCCTTCCCTCGTGAGTGATCGTTTTCTCGTGCATCAACGTGTCGGCGAGCAAAAACGCGTTCTCCTCGAGCCCGATCAATAAAGAGGTCGCGACTCTCATCTGCTCCTGATGGCTCAGATCCTTCCAGGACGCCATTTGCGCCTTGTCGAGCAGGTTGCTACCCGTCCTCACGACACCTTGGAGCAGCTCGGTCACGCTCACCTCCCTCTGATTCGCGTCCTGATACGTTCTTATATCCTGCGCCATCTTCTCCGCCATGTTCTTGATGATCTTGGTCGTGATCATCATGTCGCCACCGTACAACCCTCTGCTGTTGTTGGTCACCTGCGACAGCTCGCGGCTGATCCCGAGGATCACGTCGCCCTCCGTCACCCTGTTCTCGAGCGTGGTCAGCCAAACGGAGCGGCACTCGCTCAGATCCGGGCTGTCCCTGTGCCAGAAGGCCGTGTCTCCCCTGGCCAGGCATCTCCAACGCGCCAAACCGTTCGCGCCGCCCGGACAACTCTGAACAGCTACGTCGCCCGCCCTGGTCGTGTTCCACGACAGGTTCCTGGCTATCACCGGGGGACACACTTGTCTGCCGTAGTCGTACCACTGCCCGTTCGAGCTCGACTCCGGATATAAGGTACTCGGCACTGCAATATTTGAGTTAGTTACGAGCGTTAGTTGCCCTGTTACTTGGCTTTAGTTAATGGCGCGGTAGTTTAATGTGATTCTAGTGTCCGATCCTCGGCGGACCGGCGGGAGAGGGGGGGCTTAGCTCGCGTTCAACATCGTATCGGGTCTGCGAAATGGAATTTTGGATACCCACGGGTGCTTTAATCTTTTGCACTGATTGTTACAGAGAGTTGGCGAGTTACATCGAAGTCGAAGGTTGGTTAGAGCTCCCGATACGATTTATATACGCTGGCCTCGATGCGGTGGTGTTCGGTTTACTTTAATACGCGGTTGCATTTACACCTCGGGTACGACTCCCGGGAATACGTGGCCGAAGCAATTGGAAAAGAAAAAAGAAAGAATCGATAACTTAGATTTTTTGGGATATCTCAGGGAAGAATATCCATTTCAAGCCCTATCCCTACTTGAAACTCTCTCAAGTTCTGGCGGCTGTCTTTTGAACGTTAACCCTTTCGGATCGTGTAACTGTAATTGACAGCTGACAAGCCCTCGAGCGAACGTGTCGACCGTAATCGAGTAGAGAGATGTTTCGAATTACCCCACACGCATGAATGGATAGATCGTTGGATATATATAACATATATATATATTTATAATTGATCGAATAAATAATTCGTTTTCGTCCCGTCTATCTTATCATCGAACGAATTCGATAATCTAATGGGGAGAGCAATTAGCTCTGTTCTCAAACCTTCGACTTCTGGAGGAGCACCGTCTCTCCTCCTCGACTTCGATGATATAGAATAAACGATACTACACACGGTCTCCTTATCAAAACGCCATCAATGCTCTTCCCTCGTTCAAGAAGATCTCGATGAAACACACTCGAGAACTTACCAGTGGTCCTTCGACTCGTTCTCCAAGGGGCAAAGGTCGACGTGGTTGTGGCCTGAGTGGTCTCGGGAACGATCG
Source organism: Apis mellifera (assembly GCF_003254395.2). Classification (NCBI taxonomy): domain Eukaryota; kingdom Metazoa; phylum Arthropoda; class Insecta; order Hymenoptera; family Apidae; genus Apis; species Apis mellifera. The sequence goes on from NC_037638.1 coordinate 21,839,412, forward strand.
GAGGCATCGCCGGTGCATTCGCAGACGGAACGTTCGCAGGAGATATTAAGTCTTGGTCCACTTCGACCTCCATATCGAGCGGCGACCTCGTCGACGTAGGACTGTGAAATGGAACGGTCGTTTGTCACTTTGAAACGCGGCTGTTGCCAGCATCGTGTCCAACGATGCTCGTCGTCCAACGAAAATATTTCCTCCTCCCCCCACCACCACCGGGTCGGGGAGGAAGGCAACGCAAAATATTCCACTTTTAATGGAACATTTTCGATAACTTTGTTTTTCCAACTAACACAAGGAGAGAGAATATCCTTTCGGATGTTCCGTGGCAAAGTTGCGCGGGTAACGGAAATATCTTTATTATTTCACGCTTCAATTTGGGAAAAATATCACCGTATCTTTCGCCGTGCCGATATGGATGGAAATTATCACGGACATTTTTCCAATTTTTTCCTCCCCCAAAGAAGCGAAAAAACAATATTTCGAAACGGACAATTTAAAGTTGGAAAAATTATAAATAGAGCAAATCGAAAGGATACTCTTATTCGAAAAGCAAAATACGCGTTTCGTATTTTAATTCGTAAAGTGTTTAAAGCGTGTACCGACCTTGGAGTGGTGGTTATTGGGAGCGCCGGGGTGGACGGTGCTGGTGGCTGCGGCGGTTGCTGAGCCGAGGGTGTCGTAATCCTCGAGGGAGGCCTGACAGTCGGCTTAGCCGTGCTCCAAACGCTCGGCTGAGAAGTCATGAACCACGGAGGACTCGGACGGGACGTTGTCGTGGTCGTTGCCGCTGCAAGTGTTGTGAGTCGGTGTCGTTTTAATTCGTGGAGGAGACAAAACAAAAGTGAAAACGCGCGGCGCCAAACGAAGGCGAGAAACGGAAAGGCGAGAAGGGGTTGATGGCGGCGAAAGTGAAAGAGTGGCTCGTTAACTTTCGCCAGGTTTACCCTCGAAAATCCTGAGAGAGCTCGTCCACGAGCTTATCGGATTCGAGTATAATTAAAAAGGAAAAGTAGAATTCGAGGACGCGGTAGACCGAAGCTGGCTGCTCGTCAATCGGCTCGAACGACCACGGATATTTTAAACCTCGTTGCAGTTACGTGGATTGTAAGTAAGGATCGATCTCTCGTCGATCTCTCTCTCTTTCTCTTGGCCAGAAACTAAACGCTCGTCGTCACTTGTTTCTTCGTCGAATCGCCCCGTCACGATGAAAACCGTCTTTAATCTCACTCAATTCAAGCTCACCCTTTTCTTTCTTTTTTTTTCTTTTCTTTTTTTTTTTCGACTTTCGTTAAATCTTTATAGAAGGGAGATAATCGTGGCGATAACGACGAATGACTTCGACGAACGAATATATTCAATATATACTTTTTATTTATAAACTCATCATTACACGGTAACGTGCAATTAAATGATATCGAGCCGATAATTTATCGCGTTATCTCTAGATATTATTGGGCCATCGATTCGACGTTGAAGAACCGAGAGAAGAATGGAACGATCGGTTTCTCCAGAAACCGACGATTGTACTCTCTCTCTCTCTCTCTCTCTCTACTACGATTGTCCATGCCCATTTCGGGATTCCCTATCTCGAATACATATCCACGTACCATAACAATCGTACGATGGTTGAATGGAACAATCGGTCGGGCCAATCGGTCACGCGGCGTCGAATCGATCTCGAAGAAATATCCCCGAAAACGAATATCGTTACCTCCACCCCCGAATCGAGTCGAAACAGGGACGACAGGATTAGCCTACCTTCGAAGGTACCCGTGATATCGTGACTATATCTGGCCTAAGAGGAGAGAACGATCTTTAACCCAAGATGGCGACGGCAGTTAATCCCTGAACGGGATGGTCCGCGTATTTCGCGGCACTATCTCTATAGAGGTCATCTTTATTGGCCGAAGGGGTTGGCGATAAGGTAAAATACCGGACGTTGCCGATGTCCGTATACGATACGTCCGGGAGAGAGAGAGAGAGAGAGAGAGAGAGAGAGAGAGAGAGAGAGAGAGAGAGAGAGAGAGACGGCCGTATGCGCATCGAGGGACGGAGTATCGAGAGGGACGCGGAGGAGAGGGCTTTTCTCTCGCTCGCCGCGGTATCGGGGACTACCAACGGGGCTATCCCTTTACTACCTCTTCAATATACGTCGGTTCAACCGATCTATCGAGCCCATCCCTCCCTGGATATCGATCAGACGAAGACGAGGCATTGCGAGTCGTGGAAAGCAAACGGAGAGGCGGAAGGCAGGGGGTGACAGTTTATGGTCCAATAAGTGATTGTGTCGAGCCGGTGGTTTTGGGAGCTCGTAATCGGGGGTAAGTGTGAACGTCGAAATGCCAGGGAAGGAAGCCGCCTTTTCGGTTTGCCTTTAAGTCTGTTTCTGTGGATCGTAAAATGTTCAAACAAATGCGGCATACATGGAAGTGCGTATGGGAAAGAAAAGATTTTTTCGAGGATCAAGACACGAATTTTTTGTTACGGAATCGAAGAAATGGTAAGAAAATCAAATCGTACGAAAATCGTGTTAATACGAATGAACGATCGATGGAAAATTAATCGAAGATCGGGATATTGGAATCATGGCCATTTCGTCATACTCGATTCGCGGAATCGTTGAGCGTAACGAACGATCGATCGATCGATCGCTTGCAGCAATCTTTCCTCCTCCTCCTCCTCCTCCTCCTCCTCCTCCTCCTCCTTTTTCCACATTTGCCGTGTTTGTTCTTATTAAGGTCGTAGAAGAGTTTCATTACGATACGAAACACGTCAGAGATGTTGGACGTGCAGCCGCATGTTCCGCCGCGTTACCGATCCCCACGATCGATTTCTCGATCGCGAAGATCACGTCTTCGCCTAACCCCTCCCTCTTCCTCCCTCTTTGCCATCTTTTCTTTCTCCTCTCCACTTTATACTCCGTCTGTCTCGAGAGTGCATAGCCGATGCAAGCCGTTGGAAGATCTTTATCGGGACACGGGCTCGCAGTTACGTGGGCAACGTGAATCATAAGCGCCGACTTCGGGAAATCCTAATCGATTCTCGCGGTTGAACTGCTTTTTACCCGCTCGAGACTTAACCGCGCCTCTTTAAAAAAAAAAGAAAAGAAAAGAAAAAGCGATTATCGAGAACTTGTTCCCCTGGAAAACGAGATTCTCGGGATGTTTACAGATTTCCTGAAATTCTAAAGAGAAGTTAAATAATAAAAATAAAATAAAAAATAGAAAAACATTCGAATTCTCGCGCAATGGACAAGAAAAATATCGATTGCGGGGAAAAGTATATTTTCATTTTTCACGCGATACGAAACGAAGCGTTATCCATTAGATTCTTCTTAAAGATAAAAAAAATTCTCTTCAAAAGGATACACACGTATGAATCGTGTTAACAATACGAATTTACGTTTGAAAGTACGAAATTTGGAATAGGAATTATTAATACACGTTGAATAAAAAAAAAAGAAAGAAAAGAAAAATTTAAATCATTGACAAACATTTGTAATATCCGCAAACGTATTTCTTCCGACCATTTTGCTAAAAGAATGTTTCGACGGTCGGCGCCTATGCGATTGTTGGGTATCTACGGAAGACCGTTTCGTAGAATAAACGATACAGGGTACAGAGATATTACAGAGAAGGGAAGGGCGCGTACAAAAATGGCGGAGTCTTACTTACCGGACAGGCAACGATAATGCGCCTCGAGGTACTTGTGCGTGTTGGGACAGGGATCGCCGAATTGCAGCGTCGATGCAACAATGCTGCAGTTCTGCTGGTCGTTGCACCTGGTTTGCGATTGGTCGGTTAACATGACGTACACTACGTACACCCTTACCAAAGTGTACTGAACCATGGATCCTGTCCCTTTTCCTCTTATCGTCATTACGGATGCTTACGAAGGAGGGAGGATTGAAAAAAGGGGAGAGACTTTTTCGACGAACGTGTCATTCGTTGTCAATTCTTTCTCGCTCGAAGGTTCACGCCTTTCTCCAAGCCACGATACGAATAATATGAATAATTCAATGATGAAATTTATCTTCTTCTTTATCTTTCTCGTTTATCATCGTATCATCATCATCATCATCCTCGTCTCGTTGAGAAGACTTGGAAAAATCGTGAACCCGGTGTTACAACTCGTGGACGAAAGAAGACGATCGAACGAAGTCGAAAAGATATGTGTTTGTGTGTGCACCAACCTAGGCAATAGTACTGCGCCTCGATGTATTTTCCGGTTCCGGGACACGGATCTTCCTCGAAAATGTCGCTGCGCACGTCCACCGAACAGGAATTACGATAATTGCACCTGCAATCGTCACGAATGAGCAAAAGAATGTCACCCAACAGGGAGAATAACAAGTGATTCGAAAGAAGATTCGATGGGATGAATTTCTTTAACGAGAATCAATGGCGCCGATGAGAAGCGAACCATGACGATCTTGAAAAATGTTTCATGACGTTTTCCATATTTTCTATGTATATATATATATATTTTTTTTTTTCTTTTGCCTCACATATCATTATGAATCATGAAAAATTTCTTCCAATATATATATACATATACATATATATGTATTTACAATTGGAGAATCCGTATTTTCATCATGTTGGAGGCACGATTTTTGTTTCATTCTGTTATTTCGAAACGCGACAGCGTATCGGGGAGAATGTTAGTAACAACAGATGTTCGATACTCACGAGGTACGCGTGTTAGCAAATTACAACAGGACATTGAGTTAGTAGAAACAGAGGTTTGCAGTAGTTCTAAAAGCGCAGTATGCGTTCGTGGTAATAGGACAGATGAACTTGTACTCGCAACGTCGTGCGTCGATTATTTCGTGTTAATGGTATCACGGAGTGTATGTACAGAGATACTAGTATCATGCAGAAAACTGGACTCAAAACACGTTGCAAAGTTTCCTCGACGAGTATATCACATCTACTTTCCTTTCCTTTTCCTTTCTTCTCTGAATTAATCCATCGTTTCGACGCGTACAGAAATCGGGTCACGCGAGCGAAATTTCAATTGTCTCTTTCCTTTTTTTCTAAATTATATTTCGACGTATAAGAAATTGATCGACGAAATTCGATCAATTGTTGTAAACGCATGGCACTTTGTTGAAAAGTAAGTAAACTTTCGCGAAAGAAATTTCACGTCACGGTTTTAATTGTTATTTTACAAGAGAGACTTGTTACTGGATTCGTGAGGGATTTTTAAAGCTTTGCAAAATAAGAACAACAAAATGGAAGTAAGAGAAAGTATATCACGATGACGCGCGAGGGAGTTGGTTCCTGCATAGGGAATTTTTCGTACTTATCGCCGAATCTTTAGTTGGCTTCAAAGATGTTTTCGCCCGCGATTTTAATCCCAAAGACATTCGTTATTCGCGTGGGTCGTTTGATTTGAAAACGAACCGTAATCGTCTTAACGGGGAAAGCAGCTTAGCAGGTCTCTTGGAATCGTTTCATTAAAAATAAATCGACGAGTTTAAAAACGCGGCATTTTTTACTCCGTACTAGACGAGAAAACGCGCCCCAATCCTATTTTTAACGTTACTGGAAAAATCTTATTGACGCGAAGAAAGGGAGGAAACGAAGCGGCTATAACGAACCGATCGATGACGGAAGTGCACCTGACTTAATGATTCAACTATCGAGTATTATTAATGCTTTACAGCACTTCTTTAAAATCAATTTCTCTCCCCTTTATTTTTCTTTCAATTTTTCACGCTAACCAATATTAGAGATCGGTTTAGAGAAAAGTTTTCTCGAATTTTTAAAATATTATCGATATACGATACAACGCGTACGTGTGTATTTAAAGATTAAGTTTCGCGAAGAAAATTTACAATAAATCGATTAATTAATCAATTATTTATATATATATATATATAGAAAATTTTTTGAATCGAAGAGCTTTTTAACAATTTTCTATATTATATCCATCGATTAGAATGTAAATATACAGTCTCGCGAAATCACGCTTTGTCGATATAAATTTTAATATCTGTTCGAAATGTAAATAATGTCGTATCTATATCTCTATATCTCGAGCACTAATATTACCGTGTTTATAAATATTTCTATCTCCAATCTTTCCCACGTATATTTATATATATTCGACGACGAACAGTTCAGTTTCCCGCGCGCGACACGATCGGACGTGCAAAACTCGTCGAGCTCCAATCTCGTTCTTTCGCCGAGCCTTTCGATCGCTTCTCCATTTTTCGCGTAATGCACGCACGAAGACAGACCCGCCTTGGAATTAAAGTTAAAGTGCGCGCACGATTTAATCTCGATCTCGGGGGAGGGAGACGAGCCATTAGAGCAGAGTGCACGGCCCATTGTTGCGCGGAACATTGTCGTTGCGCAGGTGCAAAGCCCTCGACCTGTTATCGGGATACCGACACGCTATCTCCAAGGATTAATCTCCGCTTTTCGAAATTTCGTCGAAATTTCCTCCTATTAATCTCGGCAAGAATTTTTCGTATGCGCGAATATTTTTGATATGAAGAGGAGGAGGTTAAAGAAAGGGAAGAGTCCCTTTGGAGGGAAGGAAGGATTAATACGCGAGCCGACGATCGATCCTCGAAGGGCGGGATTCCTCCCGTTTGCAAGGGTTGTTCCGGCCACGTCAATTTGTCGTGATTCGAGTGGCGTGTATCGACAGTTGCCCGACCCGGCCAACTTCTGCTTACTTGGTTGGCAATTGGCCCTGCGCGTAGATTACCATGTTACCGTACGGGAGGGAAGAGAAAACCGTTCCTGTTATCGACAACAATCTTCCGTTTCGCGTCTCCTCCCAAAGTTTTTAAAACTTTGCCGAATTTTATTAAATCGTGCGCGAAACGAGCGTGTGAAAGAGGGAGGAGTGCAAAAAGGAGAGAAGAGGAGGATCGTGGAGAACAAGGTACGCGCGTGTTCTCCATTTTTTTCATTTACGACGTTCGTGTCACGGTGTGACGTCGCTCTCCCTCTCCTCCTCCCCCACCCTTTTTTTTCTTCTCCCTTTTTCGTCGGGGATCGTCCTTGTTGTTGCACGCGCGCGCCACCGAATCGAATCACCGCTCGGGGTAAACGTAATTTTCAGAAGGAATAAACTACGTGGGAACACGAAAAATCGCCATTTCGCGGATGTTGGGCCGCTCGTTGTTATTAAGGCCTTCGCTTTCCCTCCTCGCCCTTACACGCACACACACAGACGCAAGCCCTTTTCATCGTTCGTTTCCATCCAACGGAGGAATCGCGGCCGCCGCCCGCGTTGCGCTTGTATCGCGCCGCTACTTTGAGCCGAGCACCGGCTGGTGGTGGGTCGGTCGTTGCTTTAATCATCGATTTCACGATGATTCAGGGGACGCCTTCCGACTCGCGTGGGCCGGCCCCCGGATTTAATACATCTCGACCCGTTCACGGCTCGCCACGCTGGTATTTATCTGGGCCAACCACTGTTATTTTTTTCCCCCGCCGTTCCGCCGCACGAAAAAGGAGTTTCGAAACGGCGAAAAGCCCGCCGGCGGGATGTTCCAACCAACGTCGAACTATTTCTTTTTTTTCTCTCTCTCTATCGCCTCCCTCCCCTCTTCCCTTTTCGAGTCGCTTCCCGCCGAATTGATCCCCGCATTACAAAGAAACGGGTGTATAATCTATGCATGGAACTTTTGATAGACTCCTCGCATCGGTTTAATGACCGTTTTACGCGTTACAAAGAGTTCCTCTCTCGCTCGTCACCTCGTTTTTTGGCAGTGCATTAAAATTTCAATTTCGATCATCTCTCTCTATTTTTTTTTTTTTTTTCGAAACTCCGTAAACGTTCCATAAATGGCCTCGGATATATATATATATATGTATATATCGATGTTATAAATATAATACATCGATGGATTAGCAAAGAGGGGTGGATAATTATCGTTGTTTACAGGGAAACGTATAACCCGAAAAAAGAGTAATCCGCGCGCGTTGATTGAATTGCGGTTCGAAATCGATGTTCGATTCCGTCGTGTTACGGCATCACGTCGAAAGATGATCGTGGAAAATTTTTTTGAAAAAAAAAGATCAATTCTCTCGACGAAATCGTTCCTGTGTAAGAATCCTGCCTCGTTCGTTGTCGTGCATTAATCGCGATTTAACACTTTTTTTTAACAGAGTTGTACATTCCACGATACGTAAAATTAATATATGGCTTTGAGAGAGGGGAGGGGAGGGATTCGATAATTCATCGGCGATTATACCGAAACGTCGGATGGAAATGTAATAACGCGCGTAGATCAAACAACAAGATCGGTGGTCGGGATATAGAGGCGAAGCGGGTACAACGGGGGAACAAAATTAATATTTTAATATCGGAGAGAAAAGGAACGATTAATAAAAAAAAAATAGAAAAAGTTTTGCTTTTCCTTTTTCGTCGGAGAAAGGGGCGGCCGTTAAAAGAAAGTAGAGATTCGATCTAAATAAAACTCGACGGATCTGAAAGTCTTCCGTAAAAGTTTATTCAAATGATAGCTCGAAACCCGGCGTTTTTCTCCTATCTAAAAATTCTGCCCGATGATTTACGATATCCTTATTTATGCACCTAGCGTTTAATAACGGAACAAAACGGAAACGGGCCACGACTCCCGACACCGTCACGCGACACGCCTCGGGTATATAACCTCGCTGCTAGTTCGAAAAAAAAGAAAAAAAAAACTTTGGTCTCTTTCGAAAATCGAATTCGTCCATTTATAAAATTTTACGTCACGTTCCCTTTGTCACTTTCGATTTTAATAATAATAATCGATGTATCGTTTCGAATTAATTTACTTGCAAATTTCGTATTTCGTGTATCAAACTTTCATTCGCAATTAATCTCTCTCGATCTAATCGAATCGAATTTTATATTATTATGTGACGATGAAACATTTACAACGATCGATTTTGATTTTTTTTTTTTTATAAAAGTTTCTTCCTCGTCGAATCGATCGTTAATCCGGACGAAAAAAAAAAAATAAAGCGAAACTAATCCAGGCACGCGTCAGAAATATTACCGATCGTTTACCGAAATATCTTGTAATCGATGGTTTTTTGGTCGATTAGAACGACACGAAAGCGCCATTCGCGTGGAAAATGGCCAGGCACGAAATGAGGTCCGCGCGCGCGCGGTTACACAGATTCAGTTTTAGCCGGAAACACGGGGGACGCGATTGATCGGGAAACCGAATCGAGGAACTCGTTCAGAATTTCCCTCGTCTCGCGACCGATGGCGAAAAATCAATTAACCAACCACCCGAAGGGAAGATTATGAAAAATCGTTTTGATTTTGGACCGTGTGAAAAAAGAGAGGGGGAACAGCGAACGATGTAAAACGCGGCTCGTTGAGGCGAGGATCTTTAATCGAGGAAGGAATCTCTTTGTGTGCGAAACAAGCGAGCAGAATCGGTGTTGAAGGGGACAGGAGCCGGCCGAAAATCGGAGGATCGTGCCCCATTGACGTATATTTTCGTCCTCGCGCCCTCGGTATTTTATCCAACTCCTCGAGTGGACACGAGCGAAACGAACGATCCGGACGGAGGGAAAAAAGGAGAAAACAAGAAAGAAAGGAAGGAAGGAAGGATGTAGGAAGGACGAAGGGAAGAAACGCGTGGAAAATTGATCGCTTCGAGAAGAACCGTGATCGTTCGTTTGTGGACGAATGATTACCGTCCGCGTCACGATGACCAGGCGGAAAAGGAGTATCTCCCTATGGGAGATGTAATTGGAAAGCTTTCGAATATTAATCGATCGCGTCTTGAAAAGGCTTGATTAACGATTGATGATATTAACGAAACGAGACGATTAACGTGCACGGATTACTTTCTCGGGATTTTCCATTTTTTTTTTCTTCCCTCCTCCTTTTAATTTCGATTTAATCGCAGTATTATTGTTGATTATTTACGTTAATTAAGAACGGATATTATTTCAATTGGCGCATTAATTGGTTACGTTTGTTTGCTTTTTTTCTTTTTCCTTCTTTTTTCTTTTTTCAAGCGTGATAAATGAGCGTTGGGTATATAATTAAAATTGCCGTGCAGCAAATCTGAAGATTGAAGAAAAAAAGGAGAAATAAGGCGGACGCGATCTGCAATTTGTTTCAGTCGGAACGAGCAATTAATCGATCTTACTTGTTGTCTACGTACTTCGTCACGAGGAGTTCGATCCGCTCGTTTTGCGAGTAAGATGCCGCGATTACGTTCCACTTCATAGTTGAATGGGTTGTAAAGTAATTTCATTCTTCGATGCTTGTTTTTTAGCGCGGAATTTCTAAACGAGCATTTTATGTTCTTCGTTTTAAATCCCTTTCTTTTTCTTTTTTTTTTGGAAACGCACGATACTAAATCGTTATTGAATTTTTTCGAACGGAAATCTATCTTGGACGATTCGATTTTTTATCGTGGCATGTAATAACATTTACATGTATATGTATATATTTTTTCGTTACGCGAATAGCTCTCTCGTAACGAGAACAGTGTAATATAAACAGGAACAGCGAAAAGATTTAGTGCAGAATCTCTAAAAAAAAAAGGAAATTGATTTCAGATTGTGATTGCTGTGATGAGACGAAAGTGGTGTGACGAATGTCGACGAAAAAGCCTCTGTTCCAGAAAGAATTTTCCCCAGGATAATTTCCCTCGCAGACACCATAAGGATGTGTGTGCGACGATCATGTCAGAGTGGAGAAACAAGAGAACACAACACAACAGGAGCATCTCTTTCCGTAGCATTCCGGACGGTGACAAGAGGTAAAGGGGAAAAAGATCCATGGCAGCACACACGTTCTGGCGTTCTTTTTTTTTTGTATGTATGTATAAAGTAATTCTGTTTTTTTTCTCTTTTTTTTTTCCTTTCCATTACGAATCAGACCTGGAATAGTAGCGTCGCAGAAGGAATTCTTAACTCGCGATATTCGTAATATAACGAATTATTATTATTCTCGAACGACAAATCTCAATTTCTCGTTGATCTTTCGTAAAAATCGTATCACGTTTTAAAAATCTCCTTCTGCGAATTCTCCAATTACCGCCACGATCGTGATTCTCATCAATTATAAAAATCGTGAAGATAAAAAAATAAATGGATAAACGAATTGTGCAATTACGTAAAAATTTCGAATCGATAATCTCTAATGGATCATTGCAACGGATCTGCTAACTGGCCAACGCAAAGCGTTGCAATGATCTACAGAAGCGTGGCACGATCGTGGCTGTAACCAGCTGTACAAACATCCACCAAAACTCTCTCCATAAGAGTTTTATGTATTACATAATAAACTTGTGGCATGCAATTTGGTCGCTTATGTGTCAATATGGAGCAAGGATATCACGGGAGGTGCGATATGTACATTGCTTATTTACAGAAAAAAAGAAAAAAAAAAAAAAAAGAAGAAGAAGAAGAAATTCTCAGTTTTCTCAGACCAGTAGTGTTACCAGTGGTGTTCGCCCTCGTAAATTTTCGCCCGTTCTCGTCCCTCCCCTCCCTACCTGTATTCTACCGATTCCCTACCCTTATATATATATATATCCATTCCCTTACCACCCCTTACAACCCTGTTCCACGAGAGTAACGAGAAATATTCGTTGGACTTTCGCCGCGTTCTCGTGATTGGAATACTTTTAAGTACCTAACTGGGAGCTCTCTAACTCTCTCGCCTTCTCTTCTTCACCGCATCTCTCTCCCTCTCTCTCTTTATCCTTTTCTACTCTTCAAGTCTCTTCCTCTTAATCTGCCAGGGGATTAAACGAGTTTTGTCGAGAGAACTTGAGGATAGAACTAGAGTGTGCGGATACATTTTGCGTGTTGTTCTTAAAACGAGATACATCCGATACGTTGTTTTTGCCGGTATAATCGTCGATTATTCGAATATGAATTTGAGAGAGATTTCGATCGATGTCTCTCATGATTTTACAAAAATTGTATGGTAAATTATAAATTTGGACAATTTAAAATTTAAAAATTATTCTTGGAGAATTGTTTGCGATTATCGGGGATGAGACAAAGATTTTCTTTCCTTTTCTTTTTTTTAAGAACGATATTTAAGCGAATTTCATCGAAGCAACGTAGAAAATAATAGAATTTTTTTTTTTATCACAACACACACACACGATCAATCACAATGTCGTAAACGCGTTCTCACGATGGTCTCACGAGCCGCAACGCGTATTAATAGTTTATCGACGGTCGAATGCTTGCTCGCCAATTACGGTCCACGTCTATTAACCGTTTCGACCGGCCATTTAAGGGAACTAATGAAAATCCCGGCGGAGTAAGCCTCGTTTTGCTCTCGATCGTCCTCGATCGGAGAAAAAATTCCGAGAGGGGTAACCGGACAAACATGTTGGAGTGAGTTATTTTTTGAATAAAAAAAAAGAAAAAAAAAAGGACGAATGAAAAATCCGAGAACGAGAAACGCACGAGGGAAACGATGGTTGCCTTTTAACGCAGAGAGACTAGAACGAGACGAAGAGAGGAATTAAAGAGAAAGAGAGAGAGAGAGAATATAAAATTGAAAAGAATAGAGAGAGAGAGAGAAGGGTTAAAAATCGGGCAAAAGAGGTGAGAGAGCGACCGCGACAACGACTATGATCGCGTTAACGTTTTTTTCAATTGAACGAAAGAGTTAATTTCGCGATAATACGATTATCGAGGGAATTCGCGCGGCTGCAATTAGTTTAGGCTAAATGCGAAGCCCGGGATTGCGGGTCGAGATTGGAAAGGGCCGGCGAAAAAAATACAGATTGATCGAATTAAAGGAAATCGGCGGACGGGAGGAGGAGGGAGAGAGAGGCGGCGGGTTGTAATTTTCGATCGATCGATAGAGATTGACACGGCTTATTCCATGCAAATGCAATTATCGTTTCGAGAGAAATTAGTCGGAGAAACGAGACGATCCAAAACTGTCTTGCCTCCTCTCTCGATTTTATCGAAACGAGTATATGAATAATATATATATTTTGATCGATATTTGTCTCATCCTCGACTCATTTGTTCGTGAAAAATTTCCATCCAAGAATTTTTGGAGAATCGAATCTATCTCGCTTTGGTATTTCCTCGATAAATTAACGTTTACTCACGATTTTTCTCCGATCCCCTACTATTTTCAGGCTACGAAACATCTCGAGGAAACTCGCTACGCGAGAGTGAACGCCCGCAGAGGAATAAAAGGATAAACACGGACAACTATCGAAACCTTGCTCTTAATACGCGAAAACAACGATGTTGATCGTTTCATTAGTAGCCGCTCATTCGTCCCGATAAAACGGGGAAAACGGAGGAAATTGTTTATCAACGAACCGTGCAAGGGGGAAACCAGGGAACCAGGGTGGATTTCCTTCCCATTTTTCCTCTCACTTTTTCTTCTCCTCGATCAAACAGCGAACACAACGAACAACGGGTTTGGGTTTTGATAAATATCGGGCAAAGGAGGAGGAGAAGAACATCGCGTTTCGAAGAAACGGAAGACGTTCCCGTAATTGTTCCCGGCCCGAGATTAGGTCCGGGATGATTGCGATACGAAATTACGTTCTTCTCACGTTTCCCTGCCACGGTTAATTATCCTCCTTGGATACGATGACGAATCGTGAAATTGTTTAATGTATCTACGTCGGATCGATTACGCCGTATCACATCCCCCTCCCCGTGAAACAATCTCCTTTCTCTGCCTACCCTCGCCACCCTTCTTTCTATTCCCGTCTCTCCTCTTCTTTGTTCCTTTCTCGTTCGTGCGTGCGTGCGTGTGTGTGTCCTTCCTTCTTTTTTATTTTTACTTTTTTTTATTTTTATATATATTTTTTTTTTTGCTCCTTTCTCTCGTCGATCGGTCGTTATTAATTGGCAAACTAACAAGCAGCCAGGAATCAGAAAACGTTGAATTTAATTTCCGAACGTAACGAGAATCGACGCGCGTTCAGTTTGTGTCATCGATTATCGTCGGTGTACAACGGTGACTGAATAGAAATATTCGCGAAAATATAAATATTAAGAATGCAAACAACGATCGTGCTGCTCTAAATACATATATATTCTATTTTTTTTTTTTTTTTTTTTTTTTTTATTTGCATCATTCAGTCAAATCCAGGCGATCGTGTCGTGTTTATTAATCAAATATTAACGCTCGTAATTCCTCCGTTGACTGCATTCGCGTTAAAGAATCTTTAAAGAGGTACGTTCCTTCTTTTTTTTTATTTACATTTTTTAATGGCTCGAATGATGAATGATTAAACGTCGCTGATTCTCAATGGCCGCATCGCGATAAAGGAGAAAAAGAAGGAGAAGGAGAGAGAAAGAGATAGAGAAAAGAAAGAAGTTTATATCTTAGTAGAAAAAAAAGAATCTTGAAGGATTTCTCGAAGTTTTCGAACTGGTTCCCTGGTCGGTCCGAGTTAACGAGGAGAATCGAATCATCGAGTGGCTATTAGCGCAATGTAATTACCCAGCGATTGCGCAACCTGGTGGAAAGAATCCGTTCCCAGAAGGTTCGGGACAGCAAGCATTAGCCTTTTCTCGATCATCATTTTATATGGTATGTATACTTAGTCGAGTTGTTTTTCACGTGGAAAACTTTGAAACTTTCATTTTCTTTCATTACGTTACAGTCTCGTCGAGAAATTTGGAAAAATGGAACCTCTGCACGTCCATGAATGTTAAATTAATAATTGCCAATGAAAGGAAACTTAGGAATGCAAAATAATTTCGAGGTATTTGTAAAATATTCGAATGTCCATCTCCTAGATTTTTGCAAAATATCATAAATTTATATATCGTTACCTAATATTTGACTAATGAAAATTTCAAACAATTCAAAATATCAAGCAATTGCCGTATACCAATGCGTATAGAAAAAGCAAGAAAAAAAAGAGGATAGCTAATCGATTGCGAAAGTTCAACTACGAATCGAATAAGAAGAAAGCGCCAACAACGTAAGAAGCACTCTTAATCTAAAAATATTTGATTCTTCGAAATCAATGTTCCCTTAATTTTGAAAAAGATCAAAGCAACTCGAATCACTGGATCGTAACTTCCTCGGTTAATTCGAAACTAATTTTCTTTAACTAATCTCGAGAGTAATTAACCGACCACGGATCGCAAGAGGATCGTGTAGCAACGAATCGAAGAAGAAGAGCAAGGAACATTGATCGCAGCACCTCAACCTCGATCTCGCGGCGTTAATTCGACGCTCGAAACTAATTTTCGCTAATTTCCGCGCTGGAAACTCCTCGCGGATTGGTCATTTTTCCCCCCCTCCCCTCCCCGAGGGGGATCTATCCCCTAATCCCGGCGTGGCAGATTGAAGAAATTGAAGAAAATCCGGGAAACGAACCGCGTCATTTCTCAACGGGTGTAATGAACATTTCCACGGTTACGCGCGGCGCGCGTCATTAATTCCAGAGCACTCGCTGCGGGAACCGGGCCGTTCAATTTCATTAATCGTTCCCGAGCCCCGCCCCCCCCCTACCCCGGTTTCACTTAAATCGTAATCTCGTACGTGGCCGGCCCCAACCCCCTTGATAAATCTCGAAAACCGTAGACCTGTACAACCGTCAATCCGTCGTTTCGACGCCGGTTCCCGGCTTTGTCCGTAAACCCATCCACGTTAATCCGCGATCAATGTTCCTCAACATGCCGCTTGGATCAGACGAATCCCCCGATGAGGGGGATTTTTTCAACTCCGTTTGCTTCTCGCCCGAATTGCGAGAAATTTCTTTCCATCCGTGATTCGACTACTCTTCTTATCGCGTGTCGCGTTAACGGATTCTTGAATTATAATAAAAGGAAGGAGGAAGTTGGTCAGAGAAAGAGAGATTGTTCGCTTCGCCGACAATGCCAACTACAGGTTTGGAGATGCGCCGAGAGAGCGAGAAAAGAGAGAAGATGGAGGAGGAGTAAAAATTAGATTGCACGTAAACGCTAGTTTTTTTAAAGTATCTTGGATTTTTCTGGGATACGCTTGCTCCATTTTGCTTGGCTCACTTCTGAGAAAGAAAGGATGGTTAAACGTTGGAGAAACGCGTCGACTGGTATCTTGGATTCTTCTTATCTTTGTCTCGAGCGTATATGTACGGGATTGAAATTTAAACTCGATTTAAATTTAAATTGGGGGAAAAATCAATCGAGCGGATGGAAGGAAGGAAGGAAGGAATTTTTTGAAACGTAAACCGAAGGCTTACAAAGCTCTTATTCAGGATACCAGGCAACGCGTTAATGACGGAAACAAAGTCTCGTTATTCACGGGGATCGCATTAACAAAGGATCTTTCGAAGCGAAACACAGTGAAAGGTAGACCCGGAACACACGTAGCGGTAAATGTTTCAAGCGGGAGGTATGTGCATGCGTGTGAATTTTTATGAAAATCGATGCACCTTGCGCCAACTACGATCTGATGTTAAGGGAGAGAGTAACGGGTTAAACAACGGGTCGATTATTGAAACAGAGAGAATCGAAAAAAAAAGAGAGAGGAGGAGGAGAGAAAAAGAGAAAAGAAAACGAAGCGGTATGAAAAATGTATAAGTTACTCGTAAATAAATAAATAAATAAATAATTCTTCGAATCGAATGAGTTGACTCGCGCCGTTGATTCTCGAGTTCTTAACTTAAAAGAACGATGATACTCGTGTGAACGGTGTACCAGATTCCTACTAAACAATGTTAAAACTCATCGAAAGTCGAGAAATGATTACTGGAATAATAATTTTGTCGATAAAAGAAAAAGGATCGAAACCCTTCGAGAAAATGAAACGCGACGATCGATCAAGAGAAATATCCAATCTCGGCTGGAATTAAACATTTACACGTATACTTAAATATATCCTTATTTTTGTAATGGAAAATCGCTGGTACACCGATATCCATCCGAGTATCGATAAGTGCAACAACTAATGTATAAATCGTTGCACGAAAAAATTGCACGAAAGTTATTTTTGAGACACGGCACAAAGGGAAGGGTGAAAAGTCGCCGCGGTCTAGATCGATCCTCGAGGAGAGAAGAGGGAAGCAAAAAAAGGAATTTATATAGACGACTCCAGAGATTCGAGAGAGAGAGAAGAAGACGAGCAAGTACGGAGTGATTACGATCAGCGGGCAAAGCTGATGGGTTGATCTTCTTCTCGATCGATTCCGCGAAATGAGTTAAATTGACGTCAAATTCTGCTGTCTCGTCTTGCGAAACGCAGATAGAGTGTGTATAATCGCGCGTGGAATCGCGACATGTTACGTGCACGACTTTACGCACGGTGTAGGCAACGCGGTGGAACTTCTCCACTTAAAGTTAATCCGGAAGTTATTACTCCTCGACGACGAGAGCAGGTCCTTAGACCGTCTCCGCGCGGCCAACTTTGAAACGTTTTTTTTTTGAAAAACGTACTTCAACGTACCTCTCTCAAACGATGGCGCGTTTCGATATTAACACGCGTATTTCTCTTCTTACGCGACGCATTCTTTCTCGCATTCGATTTTTCATCCGTTTTCTTTCACTCCGCAGCCGGCCACGAGGATCGAGCTCATCGCAAAGCGACGATGGAAGGAATACGATTTCGATTCGTCATCGCGATTATCTTTCCCAATTATTCACGGTACCGGCTGACGTTGTCTTATATTATCGTTGGTCGTTGAACCGCACATCGTTTCCTTTTTTTCGTCGTTTCGTTTCGTTAAAATTAATATCCGCCACGATTAATCATAATGACGAAATTCGCGCGATGAATCCCGGCGAATCAACGAAATTTCGCGTCACCGTACCCTCTTCGTCTTTGTCTCGTCTCTCTCTCTCTCTTCTCTCCCTCTTAACAGCTCTCCTCTTCGTTCGAATTTTCGAATCGAATCGATCTATAGACCAACGGATGCGACATAAATTCCGCTTTGCTTTTGTTTTTTTTTTTGTTCAAACAATTTGACGATCTTCAATTCGAGAGAAGAAAAGAAGAAGAAATGATAATAATAAAAAAAAAAAAACAAAAAATAGAACAATAGAATAGAAACAGGAATCCGCAGGACAGGTTGGATTTTGTCAAAAATACGGAATCTTGTGGAAATACGTGGATCTTGTGACAAGCGGAAATGCGGCGCGTGAAACGCGCTTGCATTTCGCGTGTACATATATGTATATATATATATTTTATTATTACGAGTACGTGTATACTTTGGTGTGCGTGTACGTGTGCGAGTCTGAGACATTGGAGATCGCAAAGACACGAAGAACGAAGGAGAATAGAGGGGATGTTCGCGAGGGACCGGGATAGAGAAGCGACCGCTGAGTTTGCGATTCTTCCTACCGCTCTGATCCGCCGCGAAATACGCTCTTCAATGGTCGAGCAATTGGCCAGTTCGCCGGACCATATGAAGCCGTCCACTCCTTCCTCATTTTCCTTCCTTCCTCCCACCCTCCCTCCTCTTGGGCATATCCTCTTTCCCATCCCATCCCATCCTTTACCCCTTTCGCCATTTATTTCCTCGCGATCTCGACTCCATTTCTCTTTGCTCCATTTCTGGGGCGGTCAGGGAGGGAGAGGGAGGGTGGGGAATAAGGAGAGGGAACGGCGTCGAGGAAGCTGATTCCGTGGTGGTATCATTCTTCTATAGTGTTCAATCCTTCGAAATTATTCTCTCGATCTCGAAAAAATATTTGTATAATCTAATAGGAATATCGTAAAAAAGAAAAATCTTCGTGATCTTTTTTCTATTTTTCGTTATTCTTTCCTTGAACGCGAGTCACGCGAAGCATAACACGAAGCGTCGAAATTTTTCGTTTCATCCTCCCTTTCGAAACGCGTTGTTGACTGAAATATTTCATTCGATCGCGTTTTTCACGCGAGAAAGGTGGCACATTGGAACAATGGAAACTTTCAACGAAATTGGACACAACGAAAATGAAAGAAAGATCCGCGTGAATATTTGAACGATTAATCTCGAGGAGACGATTCCGCGGTTCGAGCAAAAGGCCACCATATATTTCCAAGTACATATATATATATCTGCGCGAAATCGAGAATCGAATTTCCGCATTTCTCCACGGTTTAATAATTTTTCACTTCGACCGATCAAACCGTTCAATCGCGCGGCTAACTGGTTGCCAGGGCGAAGATGCGCGCGATCGGATCGAGATTCGTTGGTGATAGATCGTATAGATCCCCGCCCCCTCTCCTCCCTCCGTCCAAGGTCATCGAAAGACTATGATCGATATACGGACACGGGATCGCATACACGCGCGCACGGAACTCGTTCAGGAAGCGTTTCTCGTTATCCGCGCGGGGAACGAGTTAGAATCTCAGGTGTCATGCTGGATATCTCTCGAATGGCTCTGGTAAAAGGTTGGCCGTGTAGATACCGATCCATGTGGAAAGTCGGATCGCTCGATAACCCGGGGACCAAAGTGACAAGCGCGATCTACGCCTCGATCGGATCGAACGTCTCCTTTAATTGGTGCTAGTCCAGACTCATTAACGATAGAGAATATCTGGCGGAACGCTGTCCATTTTTCCAATTCCCCTTCCTTCTTTTCTCTTCTTCTTCTTCTTCTTCTTCTTCTTCTTCTTCTTCCTCGCTTTCGATAGAATATCGAATAGTACGTTCGAGATTCGGTTTCGATACCATCATCATCGTGATTCCTCGACGCGATTTCGTGGAACAGGGATGAAGGATCAAAGGAATCAAGCTGATTGTATATGTGTTGAGTGTGTGTGTATGTATATGTGTATATGATAGGATGCAAGGACGTCGATGATCGGAATACTTACTCGCTGTTGAGCACCCGGAAGGATTTGGGCGACATACAATTGACGCTCCAGTCGGTGTTCCCGTGCTCGTTGCATATCGTTATCGAGAACCTTCCGTAATTCGCTCTGATAAGATGGATCAGCTTTCCCTCCCCGCACTCGATCCACAATGTTTTCCCCTCGCAGGCGTACGCGGTGTCGTACCTATCTGTAACAGAAATGGCACAAAATTAATATATAAAACATTTCAACTACTATTTGAAAACGAAATGATTAAAAATATTCCATTTTCCAATGGTTTCAAACTCCGTTGGAAGGAACGAAACTTGTCAAATGAACAATCGTCCCCAAAAAGGTACAATTTAAAGAAGTATTCCGTTCGATGGACAACCCAAGGAAGGAAAGCTTCATCGTTTCAAGCCTTAGCAATGTTTCATTTAGTCGAAAACAAGAGTGGTCTAATTAAAATCGCCACGATTCGCAAGAAGAACAATGAGAAAAGGAATAAAATGGCGCGAGTCGCAAAACTGCGAAGGAATAACATCGACGGCTTTTCGAATACGATAGTTGCAGCCAGACGGGAGAAGGTTGAATTACGAGCGAGTGAATAAGGGGGGAGTCCAGGGAGAATGGAAGGGGATTTGAGATTTGCAAGCGGCGAGAGAGTCAAGGACACGTCAAAGTAGCTTTGCACGAAATTACAGTGACGAGTCGGTTGGGGAGAAGGCGGTTTCGGCCGGGTGGTGGTTGTTGCCGGGCAGAAGGGTGCATTACCGACACGCGGTTGTTGCGCAGCCCCGTGTCGCGTTTCCAAGTGTAATGGAATTAAGATAAAGGACACCGGTGTATAGACGCGCGTATATATACAGGGGACGCAAACAATGAGAGAAGAGAGAGGAGGAGGGAGCGTAGTGTTCGAGCGACGGAAGATGAAGATAGCCGGCTCCGGCTCCGCTCTTTGTCGATCCCCAAACCCCATCCACACTGCGGAAAATGCCCTCGCGCCAGATTTCCTTTGAAAGCGAATTAGCGAATTTACAACCGCGACTTTCTTCGAAGAAAAGTCACCCTCCCCTCTTCCCTTCACTCTTGTGCTTGGTCATTTCATGATCAACGAGGAAATAATCATCTCGTGATTATTTTGATTTAATGGCCGCGAAAATGGGGGATGGAGATGTCTTTTCTCGAATTATTTTAAAGTTGGAGAGTATTGATATATTCTATCTAGTGTTCTCGATGTTTCGTTATTTATGCGGCGAGGATCGATAATTGCGAATCGAGAAAAGATGTACGAGCAAGAAAACTAACAGTCGTGAAACGTAGGTTCGAGCTTATTTGGACGGAGGAATGATAGATCTGCCATAATACCGGTCAGCCTTAACCCCAAGAGTTAAGGTGACGAGGAGAATGCGGGCGGTTGTGTCTGGAAGAAGGAAGAAGGTGGTGGAGAAGTAAGTCCCGAGAGGAACGAGGCGAGAGAGATAGGAAGAAACGAGAGGAGGAATAGAGACTGGTCTACTACAGTGGAGAAGAAGGGGTGTAATAACTCTGTCCCGTGAAAGCCCCGTCGTGAGTTCATTAGTTCCATACGGACGCGCCACAATGCCATTTTAGACCGCTGTTAGAACCTTCTCCTTCAACCTTCTTTCCCTTCTTTCCAACGTGTCCCGAATAATCGGCGAGTCGAAAAAAAATTCTAACGCGTCTCGAAAAATTCTTTCTCCAGCGTTATAAACATAGGGGAAAAAAGGAAAGAAAAAGAGGGAGGGGGGGGGGTAAAAAAGGTGCGACAACCGATACGAGATCGATATCGGCTTATTACGATTAATACAGTTTTTAGCCCGATCGTTTTTTCTTCCTAAGCCATCGATACGAGCGACGACAAAAAGAAACAAACAAGTTTACCTTTTAATAAGGTAAACGTGAGCCTATCAAAGTCGATTCGACAAAGAGCGTAACGCTGGTGCACGCTCCTGTACACGGGTATACACGGGTGTGTAGTATACATTAGGAAGAAAGGAGGCGTAAAAACGCAGGGCGTTTCGAAGCGGCGCGAAGAAACGCCGATTTTACGGTATCTCGGGGCTTTCCATTACCGTAAAAGATCCGAAGGAATTCGTTTTAAACGAGAACAAAATCGCCGGTCACGCTACAATGGATTCCTCGAGCCGTGGGGCGGAGGGAAGGAAGGAGGAGGAGGGGAGAGAAAATAGTAGATTTTATAGGATCCGAGTAATTTCTCACCGGTTTCCTTCCCTAGGTGTTCGTGCCGACCCACGGTTTGTCCGCCGGTTAATTAAGCCTGTCTCGATAACACCATAAGCGGCAGCTAATCGATACACACGCCTGTATCATTGCGGTTTCGACGAGCAGGGTTCGAAGCGGAAACCAGCCGTCCGTCGTCGCCGTGTATCGTGCGTATCCGTGTCACAGAAACGAATACTTTGCTACTACGGGAACGGAATAACCTTGGCTTCCGTGAAACGAGCGCGTGTCCTAACCGCGGCCGCATGTCGCTCCTCGTTCTCCCGCGCCGTCACTCGCAGCTGCGCTCCGCAACTGCATTCTCGCTCTCTGCCCTTCTAAGCGCGATGAAAAAAAGGCCGCGTTCAAGCTGACACCAGCTTCCTCCTCCGTTCGAACGCCGGCATTCCTCCCCCTTTTATCACGGAGGACCGGTCACTTTCGTCCACCCCTTTTTTCTTCTTTTCGTCCGCTTTCCGCCCTTTTTCTTTTTTCTCTCTCTCTCTCTCTTTTGCTTTTGTTCGTCGTTGCGTTGCACCGGAGGGGTTCCAGTTTTTCAGGCTTCCGAATTTAATGCAGGGGCGAGATGCATTCGCGTGTTTTAGCGGTATGGGTTAAAGGTGTGAGTTCGAGGTGTCGTTGCCTTTTTGAATATGTTATAAGAGACGCGTTGTGTGTGTGTATAAGAGAGGTGTGATAACATCCCCTCCCGTTTAGAAGGCAAATGCGGAACAATAAAATGGGGGAGAAAGGAGGGATGATGTTCGTATTTTTTTTTTTTCTAGTCGAAAGCATTAAGGTATGGCGATAATTAATTGCGATCTCTCGACGCGAAGAGGGAGGAAAACTTGGATGACTCTTGGTTTTCATCGAGTCAAACGCGATCTGTTCATTGTGAAGCCGGCGACAACGAGCTTTGCTCACTCGTCGTCGCTTAAACGCGCGCGGGTGAAAAAGGGGATGGAAAATTATTACGATTCGCGAGAGAAGGAGCGAGATTGAATGTGTCCCTCTGTTGGGAAAACTTGCCGTTTCGCGATTTCGCTGGCTGTCTTAGGGAAAAAAAATTTCCATCGGGCGGAAACGCGCGCACCCGAAGGATAATGACGACACGCGGAGATGGCGCGCGCCATAATCTAGCTCGTCGTCTCGACGCGCCAAAGAGAGAAAGAGAGAGGAAAATCCGCCTTCTTTTTGCCGGAGTTCTCGCGTTTGACCCTCTCGCATCGCACTTTGACGGAGTGCATTTCGAATGAATACCGTGAAAAGTTTTTAACGAGTGCACTCTCTCTCTCTCTCTCTGCTGCCGTCTCGCTGCAACGCCCCAGCGAAAATGACGACGACGCTGCCGAGATTCGAAGGTGTGAACGACGCTATCGCTCGGAGAAAAATATTCCAACGAGATTGCTGAACACTGAATGAACGCTTGCGATCGGATTGAAGACACGCGACAATCGTAGGAGAAATAACTGTGAGTGGAGATACGAAGTAATGCTCTTCTCGAAAATTTATCCATCCAGATATTGCTGGATGGTATCTTTTTAATCTCTCCTCTCGATCGTTACTCTAAAGTCTCCCAAGCATCTCCAAAAGGGATCTGGAATCAAGAAGATTGATTTTTTTTACGTGCAATAATTCGCGATTATTAAGCATTAACGCAACAACGTTGAAAGAGAGAAAGGTCTAATCAAGCGGATTTCCATCTTAGTCCCATTGAAGTTCTTTGAAGCGGGAGTCGTCGTCTCTTGTCGTCGCCGTCTCGCGACAGACACCGGGGGAAGGTGAGAACGCCGCAGGATTTCGTGCGGTCAATGCGCAGCCTGAACTCTGCCCAGGGATTCTAAGTACGGATTCTGAGGCGCAACGGGCTTCAAACTTGGCTAGGAACCCCTCCTCCTCCTCCTCCTCCTCCTCCCGTCTACGTGCACACGTCCCTGTGCGCACTCGAAGGCGCGGTTCCGTGTATCGACTGGCGCGCGCATAAGCGCGCGTGTACCCGTGAACGATGGGGTGGAAGCGCTTGAATACCGACAGCTCCTTCCCTCCGGGACGAAGTTTCAAGGGAGGCTTGCCCGAGTATCTGTGTTTCGAGTCGTTCGATCGTTCTCGGGGATTTACGGCGATCTCGAACGGAGGAGATAGATCAAGATTCGTTCGCGCGAATCCATCATCGGCCAAAAAACTATTTCGAGAAAATTCTCCGTTTCGATTCGAGTATCCTTTTCTCTTAATCATCCGATCTTTGAATAGTCTTCGCTGCTTTGCCCGAAATAAAATTGTGATTCGAAAAATTAAAATTGATAATTATAAGCGAATAATAACGGATAGCTCTACGCCTTTTAGATTCTCGAGTGAACTTTTGAACCTGGAATGAAATGATCGAGAGAAAGAGAGAGAGAGAGAGAAAAGGCGAGACCCAACACGTAGACGAGAAACAAGAAATCCAAAGTATCCAAGGTATTAGTGTTTCCCCGAGGGAGGATAATTAATTACCTGTAGCACCTGTAGCATCACACCAGCGGGCAGGACGTATCGCCAATAAAGCATTCGATATTTCTCGATTAATTCCAGATCCGTCCCGGCCGGTTGCGAGACACGAGACGTGTATCAGAGAGAGAGAGAGAGAGAACCGCGCCTTCCTTTCTCACCGGACATTCCGTGGACGGCGCGTGGAGGGAAAAGAGGAGAATTGCAGTTTACCATTAATGACTTGGGGTAATAATATATCGGAGGTCCGGCAAGCCGTGCCTCCCGCTGCCGCGGCGGCCAACTTGAAAGGGCCGACCTAACAGCGGGATGTCGTCAGCCCGATGCGGTCTTAGGCCTCGAAACCTTTACCACGGTATATATACACTCGCCGTGGGTGATGCCTTGTTGAAACACTGTGCGGCCATTGTTGTCCACGGACACAATTCCCTGGCTGGGGAACGCTCGCCGCGCCACCCTCTCGACCCCAAATGCGCTCTCCAACAACGATTTCCAACCAGACGATCCCGGACGAGGCGACCACCCTTTTTTTTCACCTGTGTCCGCCTCATCTACGAGTGTTGCGTACGAGAAAACGAAGTGACGCGAGGAGAAGAATTGTATGTATATAGAAAGAGAGAGATTCTTTTCACGCTTTAATATTCAACTATGAATTTGAAACAAAGAGGGGTCACTTCCCTCGGTTAAAAATTTACTGGAAGCCAACGTGGAAAAGCCCGCTTTCCCACCGTGGGATTTAAGACCCATCTTATCCTCTCACGATCGCTTCCTTTCCGATCTTATAGTAATATAAGAGAAATCAACGCGTGAAATCGTGAAAAATCTAACCGCGCTATCTAAACGGGCAATGTAACCGTGTTAAGAAGTAAACCGTGACACGCACGTTGTAATTATTTTCCCATCGGATTAAAATCTCTCGGAAGAAAACTGTTTCACCTCTGTGTTAAAGAGCACATGGAAAAGCGTGTCAATCCGTGTCAACAGAGAGAGGGAGGGGGAGCGTTTTCGTTTTCACGGGTATCGATCGAGGGCAACATTATAGAGACGCGAGTCGGTGCACTTCTCGTCCGGTTGGCCATGCATCTTTGGGCTCGGCGAGCAGAGCACACGGTTGCTGCACTCTCCGTGAACCGCTCCCGGGACGCATAAATCAAAGTCCTCCGTGGAGACTTGCCTCGGTTACGTTCTTCCTTACGTTTCCTCTCGCTCCTTCCTTCCTCGTTTCTCTACGCTTCTCCCACGATTGCTGCCGTAGAACGGATGCAGTCTCTTTCTCTTTCCAGCTTCTCGTCCTCTCCCCTTCGAACCAAGTCGAACGAGTGTCGCAGAATTTCTAATTCGAGCTAATCCTTTTTCGCCGCTCTAATTACATTATCAATTCACCGAGGGGTAAGGGACCTGCTGCTGGCCGGCGAGTGTGTATGCAGGCACGCGCGCGTGTATGCGCGCGTGCACGTACACGCGCGCGGATACGCTCGGTGCATCGGCATTTACATGGTCGGCCTGTTGCACGTCGCGGCCTCGTCGCGCTCCACTGATTTATGGCGACCGAATAAATTATAAGGAGCGGATAGAAAAGAGCGTCAACCGGCTTTGGAGGACGGTGTCGGCAATTATCCTTTTGTGCTCCTCCCCCCTTCCCTCGCGCACGATCGATTATCTCCTCGCCGAGGGCCGACGAGGTCGAAATTTTCGACCGTCGAATCGAATTTCGATTTTCGTGAAGAGTTATTTCTCTCGCGCTCTTGTATCCAGTCTCCCTTCTTTTTTTTTGGGAGAGCTTCGAGATTATTGAGCAGAGTAATGCAATTAAAGCTTGCATTTTATGCGAGAGGATTACGCTTAAAACGGCGCCCGAAACGCCGTAGTTTACGGTAATTATATACGATCGTTATTATTCTCATTTCCATTCGCTTTTCCTTCAAACAAAAATTAAATGTATTAAACGCTCGATATATCGTAGGATGAATGGTAAATTAGGGAGAGAGGAAGAGTGTGGAGAGAAGAGGGAGGAAAGGGAAAGAATATTTAATTACATATACTTAAATTTCTTCGAGTTCTCTCTCTCTCTCTCTCTCTCTAGATTTCCCTGGACAGATAAATCGCTAGCAAGAACGAAACACGACGCGTGTCTCCAACATCGCTCCCACGAGGGTGCGTCCCGATCTAATTATCATTCGAGACCCGATCGGAATGCCTTTGTCGTAGGAATCGAATTCCTACTTGGCCAGTGGTATAGGTGTGTCGCTGGTCAGCCTTAATTAGCCGACGCTCGCGACGGAAAATATATTTTAAAAGTCCGATCGGCTCGCTCGCTCGAGCTACACGTCGTAAGGATTAAACGATTAAACGTGATTCGTAATTACATCCCGTGAATAATGGAATTGGTATTTATGAAGTGTTGGCGAATCTGCTGCACGGACCTCTTCTTCCCCCCCCCCCCCCCTCCCCCCTCGGCCATAATGGATAACGCGATCCGGGCGTAATTTCGCGCTTAGGAAAGCACGTGGGCATAATTTACTACTTGGTCGAGCGAGAGACAGCTCCGGCTGAACGAGAGAGAAAGGATCGGCGGCGATCGGGAGGGGGAGGGGAATAAGCGCGCGACGATCGTTCGAGGCTATCGTCTTCTCTCGGCCGGTATTGTTGCTTGGCATGCCGGTCGGATCGTTTAACAGGGCTGGGAGGCAGATGCAGCGCTCGGAAACAAGAAACCGTATTATACGTCCTATCGCGTAGTTTTCACGATGACGTCATCTAAGATAGCGGATGGAGTAATACGAGACACCTCTTATCTGGCTTATTTAACGATCACGTTTCATACATCTCCCATTCATAATATTTTCATTGTACGAATCGCCGATCCAATTACTCGTGGATACGAAATTATCGATATACCGTAGAATAGATCGCGACAAAATACGATTTCGACGATTACCCCGATCGAATATCTCTCCCCGTTCTTTTCACATGTTCCACGATTTACAATTTACGCGAGGAATCGGTTGCTTCGTCGAGGAAGAAACAACTTCCTTTCCTCCACTCGACTCCCTTTTTATCGCGAAGATTAACTGCCCATCGCCCGTTTCTCATCGCGTTATTTATTTCCCTCCTTACACCCTCTATTTTCCTTTCGCGTCTACTATTCGATCGCGATATAATAAACCGGCGATCGGTGGATTAAGGTGGAAACATAACCATCGGGCAACATCATCATCGCGTTGATGAAAGAAGGAAGGAGCCGCGGCTACGCGGCAAAAGGATACAACCTTTACACGGCTCCCACTTCGCTAATAATCACCGTAGCCTGCGTTTCACGACATCGAATTCGATTCGCGTTACATGACAGGTAACACGAGCGGTCGCGTGTAAACGGCCCCAACGGACTGATGACAGAGAGAGAGAGAGAGAGAGGAGGGGAGGGACGTGGACGCCAGGTACACGAGGTGGCGGAGAGAAACGAAAAATCGTTACCGTCGCGTTCCCGAGGAGGGAAGGAGAGAAAAAATTTTTTGGACAGAGGATGGACACCGGCCGCGAGACGTCACTCATCGCGGACGTCGGCACCGTCGTCCAACCCTGTCGATATCAGTTACCGTACTCGCTGCGCGTCGCTTGATCGATGACCGACGCGATGGAAATGACATTTCGTGGAATGCCGTTGTCGTCGCCGACCACTTTTTTTTTCTCTTCCACGTTCGCTCTACTACTGCTCTCCCTCTCTCTCTCTCTCTCTCTCCCTTCGTTCACCCCTTTCTCTCTTTGTATCTCTGATTTTTTCCCCCCTCCCCTTTTTTCGCGCACGCTCTCTTTGTCCTTTTTCGTTTTTTTTCCCTTCCCTTCCCTCCCTTCCCTATATTGTTTTTATCTCTCCGCTGGAAATTAACGCGATTCGTTTTTTGACGGCGATTCGGCTTGTTTTCGCGCGAACATTGGGAGCGGAGAGGGTTTATCATAAAAGTATGTCGGGGAGAGAGAGAGAAAAAAAAGCGAGTTTGTAAATTGTTCTATGTGTATAAATCTAGGATAAGCTAATATGTATGGATACAGCCGGGGAATAATCGTTAAATGAAATTGTGACCGGCCAACAGGTTTTGAACTGAACGCTAACTGTTCGTTCAATGGTTGCCGCGTTTTTTATTTGCATCAAAACGAACGGCGGTTAATTTTCGAAATCGCGAAACTCTGACACTCCCCCGCCATTGTTTCAACGGTGTAATTGGCCCACCTTTGACAGGAATCGTGCAACGGACACGCCAGTCGACGCGATTTCACGCGAAATATGCTTTGCATGCAAACTCCGTCGATCCCGGACCCTCCTGAGCCACGTCCCCTCCTCCTCCCTCTCGATTTCTCCCTCCCTATTTTCGAGAAATATCATCATCCCAGAAAACGCAATATGTTTTTTTTTTTTAAAACTTCCTCCAGATTTCTTTTTAATCGCAATAACGCGATTTTTAATTGAAACGCGATATCGAGGACTTGAATCTAGAATTAAAAAAAAAAGGAAAGAAAGGAGAGAGAGAGAGAGAGAGAGAGGAAAAGAAACGCGATATTCCTTTTTTCGTTATCGCATTCGGTATTCGATTTCCAAATTTCTTCTTGTCGTTGCACCCGAGTTTTTAACAAAGCGAGGCGATAAAAATTTAACGCAGGAAAAATATTGTATACAAGCTGGAACGATTCATTGCTTTAAAGTCGGTCACAATCCCGTCGGATGGCCTCTTTAAATCGGTAATTAAGCAGCATCCATCCGGTTAAAGGTTATTAAAATTCTTGGGAGGCGTGTATCAGAGGAGGAGGAGGAGGAGGAGGAGCGAGTTTTCGTTGGCTAACGGCATTACGGATTAATTTCCAGGGACAAAAAGGGTGCGTCAGAGGAAGGAAGGTTGGCGAAGGGAGGAGGTTGGGCACGGAAGGAGGACGGCTCTCATAAATTTCCCAGACCGGACTGGAACAAAAGGACGATCGTACGCCGAACAAACCGGCGTAAAAAAAAAAAAAAAAAATCATCCCTACGTCCATATACATACATACATACATACATACATACATACATACATACATACATACATACATACATACATATATACATACGTATATATCTTGATTAATTCAGATACTGTACGTTCGTGTTGGCTGCTCTCTCGCGAGGGGATACTCTTGTTGCGCAGACAGTGGAGAAGAGGAGGGAGAACGCGGTTGAAACGCGGTTCCCGTGCCCTCCTGGTCCGACACGGCGGAACGACGTGGAAGCAGGAAGAAAGAGACGTCTAATGCACATCTACGGCTATCACGAACGACATAATTGCGAGGTATACTTCATTAAATGAGATCGTCTGAGTCGGTGGGCGTATACGAGCTCCGTCTCGTCAACGTTGATTCCCGGTCCTCGCGTTGCCACGGTGTTGTACGTGTACACGTACACACACACATACCTGAAGGGAAGAGGATTCTCTTTCCAACCCCCATTTCTCTCCCCGTCTCTCCCGATACGTACGCGATCTCTTCTCCGTTCCTTTTTCTCACCTTTTTCTCCCCCGCTACATCTGTCCATCCTCTTTCGATTCGCGCGCGCCGCCGCCACCCTCCCCCCCACGTATATACACACACGCCAGGTTTAACCCTCTCTGCGACGACGAGCAGTACTCCACTCGAAAGCTTTGACATCGGAGACGTCGGCAAGTATACATCCGGAGGACGGATTTATCGGATATTCTTCTCAACGAGGGAAGGGGAGGCAGACGAAAAATTTTAACCGCGATAGTAAAGAGAGAGAGAGAGAGAGAGGAGTTATTATCGCGTCGAAGAGAATTTTTGCGAAGATTTCAAGATTCCAAGGTTGCGTTGTAAAAATTGTATATACCAGGGGGTAGGGAACGGAAAATTTTGAACGCGAGCGAATTTTGCTTGGAAAGGGGGATGTTTATTAAACGCGTAATATTCGTTGGAAAAGAAAAAAAAAGAAGGAAAGATCTCCGCCGCATGATCGACTCCTTTGTTCACGGGTTGCTCCGCGTTTAATTGCTAATTACAAAATTCTTTGTTACTCCCATCAGTGTCAAATTGTTCTTTTCTACGTCGAAGAGGAGGAATTTTGTTTAATTAGTCTGCAAGTCTTTCCGCCTCGTTGCCTCCGTCGCCTCCGCTCTCTCTCTCTCTCTCTCTCTCTGCAGCCTCTTGATATCGGTATTCCTTTTCCCTCTCATTTTGGAACACGATCGAGAGAAGTGTATTGATTGTCCCCGTGTATGCGAGCGACGGGACGAGTGACATTTTATTGGGTTTAATCAAGAGGAGAAACTGTCGGCAATTTTGCTTGTATACCTTCGTATAATTACCGATTGTACTGTCCTTCTCGCATTATTAGAGGGATATCGAGCACGAGGAGCGCAAGGATGAAGAGCGAGATGAAAGGAAAGGCGGAATAATTGTACGCAGAGGAGCGCGCAGAAGATGCAAGGGCCCGAGGGACCGGTCTTCGAGTCCAGTTCCGATCGGTCGTACGTCTTCTTGAGATACTGCTCGTATCGAGTTTCCTGGAGGATCGACGTATATCGTCCTCCACGCCGGCAAGAAACGACAGGGCTGCAGAACGCCGTTTCCCACTGCGGTGGACGCGGCGTTTCGCGTACGGTATGCAGCCGTACGGGACGACACCGCCCCCATGGGTCAAAGACCATTGACGCCGGGAGGAGGAGGAAGGGAAGGGAAGGGGGAGGGGGCTAATAAACGTAGCACGTGTCTTCCCCATCGAGCGGAAACTTGTAAATGCAGCTTCGATACTACGCTACGCCGAGTTAATTAAAGAAACAATGTGTCCAATTCTCCCCCGCTCTTTCTCCCCCGCTGCTTTCAATGGATCGAACGATAGAATTTTATAACGAACTCGTGCACTCGACGGAAAAATTGTTCCTCTTCCTCCTCCCCTCCCCTCCTTCTCTCCGTTAACTCTTGTGTAATTTAATATTCCATAACTTTTTTACTCCCTCCCTTACTCCCGTAAATTTTTCCTCTGTAAAAAGGAGTAATCGTGTAAACGAAGGAAACGAATTGGAAGAATGGCGTAGCCATAATATGTTCCAGTAATGGCTTTTCTGTTACAATATATATATGTATATATATATAATATACGGAATATAAAAAAGTTGAAATGTTAAGTGGAATTGATGAATTCGTGATGTAGATTAAACGCGGTATTAAACTCGAAGGATTAATATGAAAAATTCATCCGCTTGATACCGTATTCCGCGAATTTTCCCAGCGCGTTTGCAAAATTGCACGGATTCACGGTCGAATTTTAAGGGGAGATTCTCTTTAATCCAGCATGGTGGAATGAAGAAGAAGAAGAAGAAGAAGAAGGGAAAGAAGAGGAGGACGAAGAAAAAGGAGAAGAAGAAGAAGAAAGCAGAGTTAGGATAAAGAATCTACGAGCGCGTTTTATAAGATTTCGAGAGTGACTTAATAAGTTGTACGACTGTGCTCATCGAGCGAGAAAGCAGCGTCGGGAATCGCTGAAAGAAGACTAATGAACTTGTTGGCTCATGGCCGAAAAGAGGGTCATTTCGTGGTTCTTAACCACGGCTTGAATAAAACGGTCATTTTGTTCTTGGCAACTTGGTTTGAAATTTTCGAAAAAAAAGAAAAAAATATGCATCTGCCGTACCGGTTGATGAGGAATATTCGGATATTAATTGTTCCGTAAAGTTAAATTAACGATAAATCTTGAATCTCTTTTATTTAAATCTTTTTAACGCGACACGATACTTATTAGATGCTTTTAAATGATTTTCATTTTCAACTTTGTCTATGATTTCGGGCATAATTTTTATTGGCAAATTATCGTCTACAGTTTCCGAAATGTGCTTCTAATGAAAATTCAGTCGATCAGCCAGCCAGGGCAAAATTGATCGTAAACGGATTGGTCAGTGCGATCGACAACCGGTGACCGCGTTCAATATACCGACTTAAATAATAAACGGTTCTCGGGGACACAATGTAAACGCGTGCGTGTATCTTGGTTAGCGAAGTACACAGAATGAGGAAATCAGGCAGCGAAATGCTTGAGGAAGATCAACAACGCGTTGAATCGTTGAGGTGGAGTGGAAAGTTTGGACAGGAGCGAAGGCGGTTCACTTGGTCTAAAAACTTTCTAAATTAGAGTATAGTTTGGAAGGCAAAGAGTGCAATGATTTTTAACTAGTATTCTTTCGGTAAAAATTTCGAAGAAAATTGGTTGGAAGTTTAATTTAAAAAAGAAGTAAGTTGTTTAGTTTTATTAACCACCGGGCGACCTCAAGCTGATTGAAGTGGAATATTAAAAAAAAAAAAAATGCGTCGAAGAGGGAATATTAATATTGGCCAGCAGGAAAAATTTGCTATTGAAATTAAAGAAGAAACTATCATCTATCGTTACCGACCATAATTGGACCGCGTAGTTTTTGTTATATCGGTGGAACGAGATTAATTTTTAAAATTGGTAAATCTCGACAGCGTAATGAAGATTTGAAAAGATTGCGTAATAATATTGCTCTGAAAATTTTTAAAGGGAGCAGTGCAGAGGACTGCTGTGAAGTTATTTTTGAAATTTTTTAATAAACGACAATAAAACAAAACTCGAGGATGTATTCCAACAATGTTACAACGCCTCTAAAGAATGCGAATTTGCGATGTATGGGGGCGGATTGCAACTCTGAATGTGTATGTGTCCTTTACGTTGGTTTGAAGCTATGGTTGTGGTTTGTAACATTGTTGCAGTGCGCCAAAATTAAATGGAATACTAGAAACACACGACGTGACCATTTTAACATTGCTGTACAGCTCGAAATTACTTCGGGAAACTTAGAGGAATTATGCTACTAATTGAACTTACTGTCAAAGATCGTGAAATGTAATAATTGTTTAATAATTGTTTACAATTGAAAGGAAATTAGTATAAACTAGCGTACTTTAGTGTATTTAATTTATAAATACACGTTTAATTTACAATATTATTGTTTCATCTGAAACAATATTGACTTATGAACAAATCGAATATATTTTCTATCATAAATGAATCTTATGCTATTATATTCATTAATTTAAATTCGATTGATTATTAAATTTGTAATTTAAATTCGATACATCTTCGCGCGCTAATTACAACGCGGAACTCCCGCTCGAAAAGTATCACGTGATCCGGTGTCATGCGCGGTGTCATGTCGTTAATTGCGTTGTGCGTAATAAGTTGAAATTGACGAGCCTTAGTGAAATTTGTGAATAATACGATAATAATAAAGTTTTCTGTGCGAAACAAGTTCTCTATTTCGTGTAATTATCTATTCTGAAAAGGTAAGACAAAGTATAAAATAATATATTTCTATATTTATTGCGCTATATGTTCGAAAAGTATTCGTCGCGAATATCATCTTCGATTTTTATCGTTACTAAAAATTTTATTTTAATTTATGTCCAATGCAAGCAGATATCACGTGATTTTCCTGAAATTAAATCAATTCAAGAATCATGCTCGCCAAAATTTCGATACTGCGACAGTATTTGCGTTGTAATTTTTCTAACCTCTACGACGCTTTCGAGTTCATCGTGTCAAGGTAAGAATTTTTCTTTATCATAGGGAATATATATATAGATAGATGAAAGAAAATGCATTATTTTTTTATTTTATACCATATTATACAGTAGAATTTCATTTATATGAACAAAAATGTCTAGTTATTTGGACTCTAACTAATCTTCTATTATCTGAATTATTCTATGACATTATATGACATGTTTCTTCATTTATATGAACATTTTGTAACAATGTAAGTGTTAATGTATTTTGTATCTTTATGATTTTTATCTATATCTTTGTATTAGTATCTTTGATACAAGATAATTAAATAATTAATTTATTAAACATTAGACACTTACTTTGTTTGTTCAAATTATTTCAAATTTATATTTGATATCTTATAAATTTTGGAGATAATCTTTCATAATTTTCTCTTGATATAAACTTTTTGTAACTATGTAAGTATCAATATATCTTCATTTGTACCTATATCTTTATATTTGTATCTTTGATACAATATAATTATATTATATTGTATTGTAATTATATTATATTGTATCTTTAATACAATATAATATATAATTAAACAATTAATTTATTAAATATTGAATACTTACTTTGTTTGTTCAAATTATTTCAAATTATTTTCAAATTTATATTTGATACCTTATTATAAATTTTGAAGATAATTTCATGATGATTTTCTCTTGATATAAAACTTTCTGTAACAATGTAAGTGTCAATATATCTTCATGATTTATCTATACCTTTAGATTTGTATCATATAATTATATTATATTGTATTTTTGATACAATATAAATTCTTTAATTATATATTATATTGATACAATATAATATATAATTAAAGAATTAATTTATTAAGCATTAGACACTTATTTTGTTTGTTCAAATTATTTCAAATTAGTTTCAAATTTATATTTGATATCTTATTATAAATTTTGAAGATAATCTTTCATGATTTTCTCTTGATATAAACTTTCTGTAACAATGTAAGTATTGTATCTTTGATACAATATAATTCTGTAACAATGTAAGTGTCAATATATCTTCATGATTTGTATCTATATCTTTATATTTGTATCTTTGATACAATATAATTATATTATATTGTATCTTTGATATTCTTTAATTATATATTATATTGTATCAAAGATACAATACTTACATTGTTACAGAAAGTTTATATCAAGAGAAAATCATGAAAGATTATCTTCAAAATTGTATCAAAGATACAATATAATATATAATTAAAGAATTAATTTTTTAAGCATTAGACACTTAATTTTGTTTGTTCAAATTATTTTAAATTATTTTCAAATTTATATTTGATATCTTATTATAAATATATTTATATATTATATAAATTATTTATATATTTTGATATCTTATTATAAATTTTGGAGATAATCTTTCATGATTTTCTTTGATACAAATATAATTAAAATTAAAAGTGATGAGGGTATTAGAGTATAAAAATAATCTGAATATTACATAGATTAATATAAATAGAATTCTACTGTATATATTATACATAGGCTAATTAAACTAAAGTTATTATTAGCTTATATTCCCTATATATATATTATATTAATATCATTTTGCAATATAATAAATTCTTCATATTAAAATATGAATAAATAAATTAAATATCTTATCGGTCAACTAATAAAGCGTCAACCAATATCTTTATATTCATTCAATTTTTTTAAAGTAACACATTTAACATAATTCAAAGTATTTTCGCGTTTTTTTATAATCCTTTTTCGTACGGGGAATCTTAATAGCTTTGCTTTTGCTGTTGCTGTTAAGATTAAATTCCATTTAAACGGAGTAGCGCGTTTTAACATAGAATTTACGTTCAGACATTCAATTCAGATCGAGAACATGCATCCTCGAATTTTTCAAGAATCTAATACGATCACGAACGATTATTTTTGTCGTTCATAATTATCATTTGCAACATGGAAATATCGCGCGTTATCAAAACGAGTTTAACGCGGCATGGAGCAAGATTCTGAGATATGTACAGGAAGGAGAAAAACGGTATAATGATCGTGAAACTCGAGTAAAGCGACACATATCTCGTCTCCATTTCCTTGAGAACGAATGCACGTGCATAGACTTCTCGTAACTGGTTCGGTCACGTATCTGCGATAAAATTTTATTCTCGATGGGAATCCTCGTCTTCGTCCTGGCTTCCTCTGACCAGTTCGTTTGACGCTGATTGATTCATCGATCACGCCGCAACCCAATCGTTCGAGATCCTTGATCCGTGTAATTTCATCCTTTAAAGTTCTGTCACATCGTCCTGTGGCACGATTGCTATCTCTCATGCATCTCGCTTTTAATTTTATCCAAATAAGAAAATATCGATCTTGAGTTTATCATGAGAAGTTCGGGGTATAGATCGATCGAAATCGCCGTAGAATTGTTGAAATTGAGAAAGGATCGTTCGTGGATCTTTTCTTCCTCTTCTTCTTCTTCTTCTTTTTCTTTGAGAGTTCAAAAAGAAAAGGATCGTTATCGGGATAGAAACGTTCGATGCGGCACGCAACGCAGAAATGGAGTCACGGCATAGCTGGATTCCTATGGTATTTCGGGCAGGTTGGAATGAATATCTCGAAACGATTCAAGAGATGCGACGATTTTTTTTAATACCCATTTCAAGTACTTTTTTATAAATATAAATTATCGAACCTTGTTCACTGAACGACACTTCTGCTATTTATTCAATTTCTCAACTTCAAAGTACGGAAGAAGTTTAACCGAGGATCGATCGAGTTCGAAGCCGTTCGATCGAGGATTCTCAGGCAAAAGCCTCGAAGCGATTTAAAATGCATCATCGAGAGAAATTCGACTCGTCTGGAGTGTCGTGAAAGCGAGGGGGGAGGAGATCGTCTTACGTGGCTCCGTTTCTCGCGTTAGAGAGTCACGGGTGTAGGCCACGAAGGCATGAAAACGAAACGGGAGAAGACGCAGGTGCTCCCGGCTACTCGGCCCTGTAATTAGGCTAGGAACGCCGAATCTGTCTGCACAGGCAACGGACGGTAGCTGTTCACCTTAAGGGAAACGTGTCAAACGTGCTCTCTCTTCCCGCTCGAGAATTCACGCGCACAGAAATTTCAATCTCTCTCTGCATCGCTTCGTGTGCTATCGCGCGTCCATCATTCGTCCAATTTTACTCCCTTAAACTTAATGCAAATAGAACGAAAGAATATATATATTACACGTAGAACTATACGAGTCTCGTCGAAATCTCTCTTATTAAAAATCGTCGTAAAAAATTCAAAAGGATAAAACTCGACTCTTGAAGACTTATCGTCGCATTGCCTTACGCGTTATCTTACAATTTCATTTCCATGCAGACTCTTATCTGAAGGGGGAGAGAGAGAGAGAGAGAGAAAAAGATTCCCTCGCTCGCGCGATCCTCGAAGAACGTCGGTTCTCTAATCTCGCGAGAGATATCGTTCTCTAAGCGACCACCAAAGTGTCTGGTCTCGTAATCGTTAAGAGGGGGCAACAAACAGGCCGGAAGAAATTTGCTGCTCGCAACCGGTAGCCGCAACCGCCCGCGCAAAGAGGGAGGCAAGGAGAGGAGATTCAAATCTTCAGAGGTGCGCGAACGCGGCATTCGAGGGGGAAGCTCGAGAAGAGGGACAAGAGGCGGGCGGTATAGACGAGAGTGGCTGGTTTGAAAGAGGTACTTTACATTATTTCAAGAAGCCGGTTCCACGTAGTGGAAGGCGAAGTGCGAAGGAGGCGAATGAATGGCGAGCGGCTATAAAATAAAACGAGAGCCACCAGCATTGAAGGAACGCACGAAAGAAAAGAAAGAGGACGAAGACAACGACGACGACGACGACGACGACGACGACGACGACGTTGACCGACGAGGACCTGGAAGAGGAAGTCGCGTGAGAGATTTAATTACACGATCGGTTTAAAGGTTTTTCTTCTTAGCTGATCGCTAAGAAGACATTGTAAACTGGAAACACCGTGGAAAATCGCTTTCCATTGCTCATCTCCAGAGCTACCATCCTCTTTGATTCATTGTTGAACGATTTTTAACAAGGTTAACGTCGATGTTTTTACTTGTCGGCCCTGGCTAATTTAATAGGGCGAACAGTTCTCCTTCTTCCTCGTGTTCGACTTTAATTCTTGGCGATTCTCTCGCTCGCTCCTCCTCCTCCTCCTCCTCTCCTGTCTCCTCTGAAGGCGACGCGATTCAAAATTCAATTTTATTTATAATTCGATTAGCCGGTCCACGTTTTTCACTGTCAACGTTTACGCGAGAGCTACAGCCTTCCGCATTTTATTTTTCCCTTCGAGTTACGTAGTTTCCAGTTAAAAAGGAATAAACGTAATGACGGGAGACAAAAATGGCGAGGACAATAACTACGTGGCGCCTAAGTTATTGGGATCTTAAGCGCGATAATCTCATTTACGACAACGATTCTCTTTCGAAGAGAAAACAAAGAGGGACAAATTTCGCGATAAAAGATTCCTAACTCGTAAAGAAGAGAGAAACGTTATATAACAAGTTGCGTATAAAATCGAATCCTTTTCGAGATCGGTTTTATATATATATATATATGTTATAACTGCCCTCGACGGGATTCTCTAGTTGCAAACAAGGCAACCAGACACAAGCAAACGAGCTTCCTTAAACATCGAATGCTTCGCTCTCGCCACGAGTTGCAACAACGATCCGAGCGGACCATGGAAGGCGCTAACCGATGGAATTGGAATTACCTATAGATAGTCGGTGGCTTGCCAGTTCGGCAATGCAACAAGAACAGTCCTTCACAGAGAGGAATTAGGATACGCGGTTGTATTCACCGAAATCGAGCGTTCCACTTGAATCAGGAATTTCTCCGCTGGCCGAGTCGACTGTTTCTATGCACCTATCTATGTGAAATAGTTTCAGAATGGTTGTTGGAGCTCCCCCGCTATAATCCCCCGAAGGGACTTTCGTTGAAGTATATGCGCCCGTGTACACATCAAGGATCGATCATTGAACCAACTTTTTGTACCAGCGATTCCGTGAATCGGTTCACCTTGCTCGATTCGTCGATCTTCTCGAGAGCTTTTGAAAATGACTCGAGGGATAAATGGAGCGACCTGTATATAATGGGGTTAAAGGGAGTATTAGCAGAAGAAGCGACGGACGATGAATAAACGAAGAGGGTATCGATAATTATCGAGTGGGCCTTTCTTTAAAACTGGATTTCCATTTGGTGAACCGAGACAAGCGATCCTTGGAAGGATTTTCTATTATTGGACGACAGTTACGAAAGCCGGTATTAAGTTTCCATGCGTTTAAATTTGGAAGAAGCAGGAAGAAAGGATCTTTTTCCTTTCGATTAGATCTTGTTGGAACTTTAACGCGGGGGTGTCGAAATTCGGATTTCTATACGATAGAATCCAAGTAAATATAAATTTGCCGATCAATGAACGGGTGGATAGAAAGAGAGACTGAGGAAACGCGCGGCTTTTGCCTCAGCCGCGAAGTTTGGAACAATGGCGACGACACGGGATCGAGGGGGAGGGGTTGCATTTCCCACGTTCCCCGAAAAGTTCCGTTTACCCTCGGCTTGCTTGGGCCAACCGAGTTGCATTATCGTTTAATTTCGTCCGCTTTAAACACACCCGCCCGCCACTCGATTGCCATTCTCGGTTCCGATTATCGCATTCTCTCCGCCGATATCCCGAAAACAATGCAACAACGCGATGCTCTCGAAGCGGATAAAACCGCTTTCTCGCCGGCCGCGACGAAAATGAAAAAAAATCCGAAACCGTGATGAACCGTGCTCGCGTAAGCCTACACAGGTGCAGTTATTGGGTGTTTTTCTCTCTTTTTTTTTTTTATTTTCGCTCCAAAAAACATCTCGTATCCCCACCCCTCCGTTATAATACCGAGCTCGACGCTACACACTCGCCTATCCATCTATCCTCTTTCTCGCGGTGTTCCCACCCCTCCCCCGCTCTCTGTCGTTACTATTTCACGTAATTGCTATTGATTTTGATTCGCGGATATACAGGTATCTCCTCGTTCGTCCCATCCCCCCGTGAAGTTATCTCCTCCCCCCTCCGCTACCCGTTTCGCGTCACACTTCCGCGTATCCGATTCCACGTTAATAAATGATATTTTAATCGACGAAATTTTCAATCGGGAGAGAGCGCAACGGGAGAGGAATAATTTAAAGTTTGATCAGGGAGGAGGAGTGTATAAGGTTGAACAGGATCGCTCGGCGACTAATTTTCATAATTTTCTTATTTCTTCTTATTTATCGTTGCACGTTCGGGAATTGGACGGAAAATATATCGGGGGAGGAGAAAATACGAGAGAGGATGCGATATCGATACATGCACGCACACGCACACACACATACATATTATTGATCTATATAATCGGCATTACGTATACGTTTCCGCGGGGTGGCAATTTGAATGTGGCGGGGTGGGAAGCAATTCAGCCTCCACGCTTGACGATGGATGGGCTCGATCAATCATATACCTCTTTCGAGCCACGCTCCGGATCGATGCTGCTCCCGATGAATAGTGGTTCGATTCTCTAATCGATCAGCAACCGAAACAATTACACGATCCCGTAATAAACCATTTACAATGGAAAGATCGGAGAACGCGGATCGGTTCGTTCCCAAATGAAGAAACATCCTCGGTATGGAGGGATGAGTCTCTCTCTTTCTTTCTCTTTCCGCGCGTTCCGCTCGATAAATTGTCGAGGTTGTTGGGCTCGCGTGCGATCTCGCGCTGGAACAACGGAAAGCCGAATAACTTACGCGACAGCAAGGTCGAGGAACCGGCCCGAGGAAAAAGGGGAGGCGGCGGAGAAGGACAGGATCCGAAAAGTAATGTGAGAAATACGAGCGAGGGGGCCTGGAGCGAGGGTCAAGAGGTGCATCGGTGACCGTAGCGGTGAACGGCCGATCAAGGGTGGAAGAAGGAGGGGGAGGAGAGGAAGGAAGGGGCCGACAGAGATATTTGGAACGTTTGTTTGGCGTACGATCCGAGGGTATAGAAAGAGGAAGCCGGGAAGAGATATCGCGCGAACGCCTGTTGCCCGTTCGTTCTCGCTTGCGAAATAACCGAAGAATCTTATGCTCATTTCACGAGTCAGGGAGAAAGGGTACCCGGAGGATTCCGTATCGGAGCCGAGATCGCCATTGTCACCACCTTCCTTTCTTCTTTGCCTCCTCTTCCTCCTCCTTCTCCTCTTGCTCTTTCTCTTTCCGCATGCTGCTCCCTCGTTGCAACCCTCGTATTTCCTCCAACCTCTGTGACACACGCGCGCGGCGCCGACATTAAATCTAACGTAGCACAATGGTACGCGTTACGGTATATACAGGATATTTCGCGGATCGATGCCTTTTATTTCTGCATGGCCTCCTGCCACGGATAAACCGGGGCCGCGGTTATTCTCCGCGCTCGAAATCTCTCGCCGAGAGAGAGAGAGAGAGAGAGATACCTGCGGTTCCATCCATCGATATTGACGAGAGAACGGGTTTGTTTTATTAGAAACGATGATGTTTGTTTCGGCGGAGGAAAGAAAAGAATCGACGATGAATGAAATCCGATTGAATTTAGCACCAAAGTATATGTATATACTATATACATATATATATATACTATATATATATATAGATCCGTTTGTTCGATGGACAATTGTTGTAACCCAATTCAATACTATTCGACTCTATTTTTTTTTCTTTCTTCCTTTTTTTTTTTTTCTAACTTTCACGCTTTCAACTTCTCCATTGTTTGTATCAAAGCCATTGCAATCGTTTTATCGTCAAATTCAGGAGAAAAATCTATCGATGGTTCTCGAAAAGTATTCTTCTTTCCTATATATATATATATTGGACCGTTTCAATTTTAGCTCGATTGCATATCTCGATCGATCAAAATTATTGCACCCCCTCCTCTCTTGTGATCTTTTTTCGAAAGGCGTCTCGCAACAAGATTTCGAACCGAACGATCATGTTGAGAGATTGGATTCTCGCAAGAGACAGTTCAGTCGGCGATTACAATTTAATCCGGCAGACGTTTCGACTTGTCGTATTATACTCCGGTATTATATTACGAGCTTCCGTCTGCGCGACGCTGATATTTCGCGTCACGGCTGTACATTTCAATTTGTCCGACAAATCCGCAGTTTCCGGCTGAATCGCGGAATTTAACGCGATCGCTTAAATTTACATCGCCCCCCCTCCCTATCCAAAGGAGGAGGAGAGGAGTTATTATCGATCCCTTCTTCTGATTGTAACATTTATCGCGACCCAATATTATTCACGACGCGCGAATAAATAGGGCGCGGCCCGATTAATCCATTGCCAGTCTATAAAATAATAAATAAAGCGGGTGCCACGAACGAGTTCGCCGCTACGCGCTGCTGCCTAATTAAAATTGCGGTGGCGATTAATTCGTTGCACGTAAACGCCGGCGAAGAAAAGCTCGGTTTTTCTAATTAAAAATTACCGCGCCGCGCTAATCTCGCCCCCTCCCCACCCCACTCCCCCCCGTTTTTAATTGCACGCCGTTGCGAGATAATACGCTTCTTTTTTCTCCTTTTTTTTCTCCCCCGAATCTCTTTCCCCGAACAGCCTCGTTTTCATGTTTGCGCGTAACGCGTCCGGGAAAATAGAATCTTCGTGTAAACCCCTTCGTGAAATAACGAATCCTTTTTTTTTTTTTTTTTCTTTCTTTCTCCTCCCTTGAATAGAACACGTAGTTTCTATTCGTAGCGAGGCATACTTGCTTGCGAACCGAGCTGGAGAAGGAGAAGGAGGAGAAGGAAGAAGAGGAGGATTGATTAATTCGATATCGCAAGCTTCGGCTTTTTTTACCGATGTCCGATCAATTTTCCTTCCCTTCCTCCGCGGCTGGCGGCTCATCGTGGAAAATCGATCCGTTGTTATAGGGAAGCTCGACTCGAGAGAAAAAAAAAGTAGCTATAGCTTCGAGGTTAATATCCATTCATCCGATCCGAACAGGAGCGAAAAGCATCGGCGGAAGAAGATTGTGCGCGTTATCTTCCCCACCTCTTTCACGTCTTTCGATTCGATCCTCCTTTTTTGCTCCTCTTTCTTCCTATATATATATCTCTCTCTCCACTGTTCCTCGCTGGTGGCCGTCTTTCCTTTCTCCCCCTTCCCCCTCCTCGAGTCGATCACTACGGAGAAGCCGCTTCATTCCACGTTGATAGAAGGTGATCGATGGGCCCGTCGTATTACCCGATGTATGGTAATGATACGTGGACGGAGGACCGCTACTTGTACTCTCCGAAAAATAGGAAAAATACCGAATAGGGATTGGAATCGTCGAGGACGAACATGGCGTAACGTTTCACCTTTGGAGAGAAGAAAGAGAGAGAGGGATGGTGAGAAACGTTCGAGGGGCTGTAGTTGAAGCGTAC
The DNA here is from genome assembly GCF_003254395.2 of Apis mellifera. NCBI lineage: Eukaryota > Metazoa > Arthropoda > Insecta > Hymenoptera > Apidae > Apis > Apis mellifera. Next base: position 21,882,854 of record NC_037638.1, read on the forward strand.
AAGGGAAAGGAGAAGAAGAAGAAGAAGAAGAAACTCGGAGGAGGAAGAGAGGAATGGTGGAAGAAGGCCTGAAACTGCTAGTCGATATTTCATCCAGGGAACAAGCAAGATAACAACAGGCACGCCCTCCCTTTTCTCTCCTCGTTTCTCCATTTCACTGTTGGCGCGTTCCACCTCTTTCTACGAGTCGGCTAGCCCTTCAGCATCGTGCGCACTCGCCGATAGCCTCTCTCCGCTCGCAACTGAACCAGACTCGCAACCGTTTTAAAATATTGCCCGCCACCCCTTCACCCCGAGTAGTGCCGTGTTACAGCCCCGTTCCGCGCTCGTCTGCGGAGAAGTGGCCGGGGTGGAGACGATTTTGGGCAGAGATGAAGAGAGCTGTACCCGATACAAGCCGCGCGCGACCCTTGAAAATCCACCCGCCCCGGATTACTACCCTATCCCCCTAGTTTTCTAGTAGTAATAGTAGTCTCGCGCCACTTTTCTTGTCTGCCGGACGGATTTCCCTCTGCCGAGGTCCGCGATCGTCGTCTCGATCGGCCCACTCCACTTCCCATGGTTTCGAAAAATCCATGGATGCGGCCCATGTGTTTACAGTCAAGTTTTAGAGATAAGGACGAGACTATGATCGATCGTAGGAGAGAAGGGAGTTTGGAGAGGCGAGAGATAATATTATTCTTTTATATATCCTGTTGATACGAGTACTGGCATAGATTCATAGAAATTGGTTATTTCCAAGGATTTTCTCGGACAAGGTTGGATGTTTGTGAGGAAGATCTTTGCGCGAAAATAAACTCGCGGAGGCGATTTTACTTGCATCGTGTAAATTTTGTAAAATGGAAGGGAAACAATAATTTCGACGCATAGATTTTGCGTCGTTAATCGATGGCGAGTCGATGATGAATACCAAATGTTATTTTTCAAAGCGGTTACCAACTAAAATTAACTAGAATTCATCTTTGTTGAAAGTTTGGCTTGTAATAATAAACGTGGTAAAAAGAGAAAAAAAGAAATAGATGGAGAAAAAGGCGAATGAAATTCGTGGTCGAAAATGTTTCACATTTTCTCATCGCATCGCAAGTAAGTGCACCGTGGAAAATGCCAATTTGCAGAAAACTGGCAACGGACGATCGGCTTGGCCACGATCCCTCTCGGATGATGACTCGCCGAAACGAGCTGACTGGCAGTTCCCTGATCCTATTTTGGCAGGTTTCTTCTCTCTCTCTCTCTCTTCTGCTTCGACTTCTAACGAATGCAATTTGCCTCGCTGTTTTTTTACCGAGTAACAATGGCGAACGTACGAGAAACGAGCCGCGTTCTCCTTCGTTCTACGAATAAGAAAGAAGAACGGGGGGAGATGGAGCCGAGGCAAAAGCCCTCCCCTCCCCTCCCCTCTCCCCCCCGTCGCGGTTCCCTTTCTGCGAGATTGAAGGGTGTTTCTGTCTCGGATGAGGCTACAGCTTGGCGAAGTTATGCACTTGTTGCTGGACCGCGGCAGCCTCTTTTATTCCGCCTGCTTGTACGTCCATTCGATCTTGCGAAAGAGGAAAGAAGAATCGTGGCTCGTGAGTGGCCGCGACACAGGGGGAGGCTGGCTCTTCTTCTCTGCCCCTGCAGAGGGGAAACGAGGGCGAGATTTGTGCGAGTTGCGGGCGACCGAAACACGAGAGCCTAGGGTGTTGTGGGGAAACGTACTCGAGAGTGAATAAACTATGGTTTTTCCTGCGGGATTATTGAGAGGGGGGGAAAAAACGAGGCAAATTTTCCTCCTCTTTTTTTTTTCTTCTCCTTTTCTTTTTCTTCTTTTGAGGACTGTTAATGACAGAGAGAAAAAGAGGAGGAGAAGGAGGGGAAATTTCTTGTAGCCTTTGTTCGAAAATATTGCGTTGCATTTTCTCTTTTTTTTTTTTCCCCCTGTTTTTTTTTAAACTCGAGAGAAGTTCTCTAATTGATATGCATGGTTTTTCGAGCACGAGTTATTTATTGTTTTACGAGACGGAACAACGAAAATATTTACGATCGTGCAGAAATTGCGGTGGATGGAAGTAATTTTACATTCGCATGGCCTCGGATCCGGTCTGACGGGAAACAACACGTCCTCGCGTGGAAATAAATGGTCGAAGCGGGGAGGCATTTCGTTAACCGCATTTTCGGCCCGATCTCGATCATTTTCATCGCGGATACACTCGACTGTGAAGTCCCGTCATTGCGTCGGATTACAGGCCGACCCTTTCTCGCCGCAGCGATTTTCACGCTCTCGCACGCACAAAGTGGCCATCCGTTCGAGTGGCCATCGCGCGTATTAGTGCACACTCGTGCACGAGCGTGTAAGTGACGAGGCAGGTTGCCAACACCAGAGAAAGTTGATGGGCAACGGTGGAGAAAAAGCCTTGAATTCCAGATTGCAGGTGTTTCTTTTCTCTCTCTCTCTCTCTCTCTCTTTCTCTCTCTTCGAGAACGTTTTCTCGCCGAGATGTAAAAAAGCGCAGGGACAGCGTAAAAAGTTGGATAGGACAATTGTAATTTCGAATTAATTGCGGGGACGTTGGATCGTTGTCTCCTTTTTTAAACTAGTTTCGTACCGTTACTTCGATTACGTTTACACGCGTTGTCAAGGTACAGTTATAAGTTGGTCTTCACGCAACAATCTATCGACGTCAAAGTTTTATCGGATATCCATTTATCAGCGCAAGAAGGGAAAGATTCCTTGGAGCGATTGCTCTTCAGATTATCGCCGCAATTAATTTCCACCGGGGCGTACCGATATTTTTTAAAATCTCCCCGATGTACAATACAACGAATAGAAAAAGAAAGAAAGAGAGAGAGAGAGAGAGATTAAAAAACACTGCGATTCGGCGCACGAAAGAATCAAAAATCCGGCTTTCGGATTCTAAGTTATCCGATTAACCGTGACACCCGTGCAATCTACTTGAACTGCTCTTACCGACCTCTGGAAGGGTCCATCCAGACCGTCTTACCTTTTTCCTCGCCACTGGTCCCCGCTCTTCACGCTCCACTCCCATAAGTCGTTGAAAATCTCTCCGTATCTTTCGTGAAAGGCGGTCGGACACACCGACTCGCCGATCTTTTCACGCGTGTCCGTGTTGCGTCCACCAGCCGTGATTCGTCACGCTGCTGAATGCGTCGAGCGCCTATTTTATTCCCCGTTTGTGTGTCCTCGCGTGTCCTCTCGTACCGAGGATTACGTGACGTGGAAACTTCACCGTTTTCTGCCGTTCACCACCCTTCTCGGAGGGCATACGCCACGTTCGCCAACGAGATTCCCCGCGTCGCGAAATCGATTGTCGCGAACGACCGATACGAACCAGGGCACGGAATCTCTCTCTCCTCGATGTAATCTCCTTCCACACGGAGAATCTTACGTAAACGAGATTTCGGTTCGCGACTCACGTACACTCGATCATGCACACCGTCGATCTCTCCAAGATTCACGAGAATTTCTCGTGTTCGGACATAGGTGCTCGGTAGGTAGTGGTTTGAAGTGGAGACGGGATAGATAAAGGCGAGAAGATGAGCGACGAGTGACGAGAAATGGAAAGGAACCTCTCCTATCTACCAAACAACGTAGTGCACTTTAAGAGTGCCAGATAACGGGCATCCTGACCGTTATATTACCGGCCCTATAATTATTATTCCAGCCCTATCCCTCTCTCTCTCTCTCTCTCTGTCTCTCTCCACCTCCTTCCATCACTCCTCCCCCTTGTGTGCCTTCCTTCCTCCTCTTTTTTTTTCTCCCCCTCCCTCTATCCTCGAAACTTCCCCCCGCTGGGCCGCCTTCTTTTCTCTCCGACTGTCTGGAGCGCAAGGCCTCCTGTTTATCGAGACGAGAGTGGTCCCGGTTCGGACGGGACATCCGTAACTAATGACCCTGATAGCCGGCTATCTTCCTCCTCGCTCCGTCTCGCTCTCACCCCCGTCGAATCGGGCCCCGCTCGTCTCTCGGTCTCTCCCTCGCATAATTTCTCGTTCATTGTGTCTTCGAAGGTTAAGAATACCCGGCGAATCTTGGGAGTCACTTAATTAATTTTCCGTTTCGATGCCGGTCCAAAGGGGGTGGGGCATCGAAAAGCCTCGTTATCTCGACTTATTACTCCTCGCATCCTCGTTGTCCCCTCCCTTCACCCTCCCTTCTTTCCAACGCCAACTCACGCCAACCTTCCCTTTTCGTACACACCTTTCAGCTACCTAACCTAAAGCGAGAAAGAGCGTATATTCGGGTATTCTTCGATCTTCGTGAACCGTGACGTGAATAAATAATACGCGTGACGATCTACAAAAGGAGGGAGGATTGAAAGGTAGGAGAGAGAAAGGTAGGGCCGTTTCGTTCGTCATTCGTGGTATTTTTTCGATGTTCTTTCGGGGTTCCTTCGTCTTCTGTTCGGCAACACGAGGCTGATAACCGTGGATTTTAATTAAAATTCCTCGTTCAAGATTATCCCTACCCTCTCCCCCCTTCTTTTTTTTTCTCTCCTTTCTTCTCTTTTCTTTCCTTTTCTTTTCTCATCGTGGAAAATGGTTTCTATTCCGGTGCTCGTCAATCGCGCTTTCCAAGGGTTCCACGAAATTATATTGTATTACTTGCTTTCTTTCTTTCTTTCTTTTTTTTATCATTTTTACGAAAGATTTCGGGTAAAATTTTAACATCTCGTTGCGAACAATCGTATCGAATCGAAAGAAACGGAAAGATACGTATTCACGTATCATCGATTTATCTTTGAACGGGGGAGGGGAGGAGAATTACGAGGCGCGGGAAAAATTTGTAGAAATGTCTTCCGCGTGTTACTCCGCGCGGTTGTTAATCGAATCGAACGATCTACGCGCGCAATGCAATCGCCAACTCGAAATTCCGAGGCGAGCGAGCGAGCGGCCGATCGGCTCGCCCTCGGCCCTTCTTCCACCACTCCGTGATATTTCTTTTGTCCTTTGTTCTCGCCGAGTTGGTACACGCAGCAAAAGCGTACACGAGAGATGGAAGATTCCACGCCTAATCGAAACGTAATAATTAAGCAGCCCTTTATCCGCGGGTAAATCGCATGCAACATGCAATATTGCATCCCGAGTCTCATAAATATTACCGCGTTACGTTCACGTTTCACGTGAATCGTTTCTGAATTTCCCCTCTCTTTCTCTCTCTCATATTTTTTTCCTTTTGTTTTAATAATCCGCAAATTTCGAATTCACTTTATCCAATCTTTTTTCTCTCTCTTTTTTTTTTTTCGAAAGAAATTCAAAATTGTTCGACGAAAATTATCATGAATACACAATATACGGATACAAATTTTGTACAAGAAGGGGGGTAAACAAGCGTAGCGGAAAATGTAAAATTACCGAGAATCGGTCGACCACCGGAGGGTGCAATTATCGTATACGCGAAAATAAAATTTTCGCGCTACGAGGTACCATTGTCCTGTGGCGCTTAAGCGTGCCATTTCCCCCCGAGGGACTGTAATTGCTCCTTTTTTTTCTTTTCTTTTCTTTTTTTTCCTCTCCCTTCTCCTCCGTATTTCGGCTCGTTAGTTCCGTGAAAGAGGGTCTACGCTTTGCAAGACGAGCGATGGACCGTAAAGATGTTCCGAATCTGTGAATGTGAATCTCGTTTCCTTTTTTTTTTTTTTTTCTTCGGCCGATCGATGTACATCTCGGACTCGTCGGAGAATAATTCGTCGGAAAAATTTCCTCGTCGTTCAATTTTTCAAGACGCTTATTGAATTCCTTCGTTCTTCTTTCTTTCTTTCTTTTTCATCTTATCTCCTACTTCTCTTTTCTTTTAATTTTCGTGTCCTATTATTATTATTATTATTCATGCTAATATAAGATCGATTCAAATTGGCATGGATTTCATTTTCGCAGTCGGGAACGGACAAATTATACTTGAATTCCGTGCAATTTAGCGGGATATCATCCGAGGGGATGATCTGTTGGAGCTTGCTCTCCAATCGAAGGAATATTTTCGTACGTTTCTCGGATTCTATAAATGGAGGGACGACGAACATTGAACTGAATCACCGAGGTATCGGTTGCCCGAATTTTTTTGCACACGGTTGACGGAGGTTTCGTCGTTGATATAAATAACACGTGTCGCCCCGTTCGCGTCGTCCCCCCGAGGTTTTATAGTGCTAGATTATGACGAAGAAAAGTTTCGCAAAAGAGAAGCGTGTGATTATGCTAATCGGCCGTTGGATGAAATAACAGACAGCTGTACTGTCCGGTCGGCAGATACGTTAACCGTGGCTAGAGGGGAAGAGAGAGAGAAAGAGAGAGAGAGAAACGGAAGATCGATGCGACGTCTGCGAAATACGAAGTGGCATAGTTAAAAAGTTGTCGAGCGGCGTGTCGACGACGTAGAAATTCTTGTCCACCGATGCTATCTCTGTTCTGTTCTACCAGTCATTTTGTCACTTTTTCATTCCGTGTATATTCATATTCGAATGTCGAATTTGAGCGGCGGAGGCGTTTGGACGAGATCCGGGTAAATTGAAACCGGGGGCCTTGAAATCGGAAAGTGACGCGAATATCAAGTAGCGACGTCGAGACGAAATGTGTACACGTAAATCAATGAATTAAAAAAAAAAAAAAAATAAAAACGTTCCGTTTAAAAGAAGAACTTTTTCGGATCTAACATTAAATCAAGGGATGAAACATACGTCGAGTTTCTCTCTCTCACTCGAAGAAAAAGTAAAAGTAAATCAACTTCTTTTTTTCTCCCTGCCTGAATTAAAAATAAACAGAAAAGGTGAGAGAGAGAATAAAGAAAAGGACGACTCGCGACGATTTGGAAGCAGACACGCCTCGAGAAAAGAGGGAGAAGACCGTTCCAGCCATTTCCATCCCTTCGTGGAGGGCGAAAAAAGCACGTACGAAAATTGGCGGGGAAATTAGGGTAACGAATTAGAGTAGGTTTGGAAAATACGTGAGCGGCGGCCGTATCGGGGTATCGATCGGCCGTGTTAGACCCATTGATTATACGAGTGTGGCCGGGGGGCCGCCCTGTGATTTGCATACGACGATTAGGGGCCCTCCCTTTCCCCTCCGACATTAGGCGCGTATATACTTGGACGCAGCATTTAGACGCGTCGTTCCGATAACACGCGATTTGGATGGACGCTTGCCCTCCCCCCTCCCCCTTCTGTTCCCCGTCGGAATTCACGTGAGCCGTTGCCCCTCCCCTCTCCCCTCATTAATTCGAGTCCACCGAGAGAAAAACATAATCGATTCTGGTCGTGTACCGGGTGCCACTCGTCCTCCTCCGTGGATCCGTCCGACGTCCCGAAGGGAAAAGGGGCGGAGGAGGGGACGAGTGCGCCACGGACGAAACTGCGCCAACCAGGTATTCGAAAAAAAGTCCCGGGATTTCTTGGGTCCGCGCGTTTTCTCGAATCCGGTGGCCGCCTGTCCGTCCATCCCGTGGCCCGTTTCCGTGGATATAGTTGTCACCGATAACGTCACCGGTTACGGTGTATTTTTGTTACCGTCCACCGGCCCGCCGTATTACACGGCGAATTTATCGATCGGCTATCGCGAAATACCTCGAATTTCCTTCCAATCTTCGTCGAGCTTCGTATTCGGATCACGTACCTGGAACAGAAAAAAAAAATACCGCTCGTATTAGCATCGAATGTTAAAGATAAAACGTGAGATAGATTCAGATTTGTAAAATTTGGTAGGATTTTTCGATTAATTGATTGTAAATTGGCTCTACGAGTAAAAATTAATTTTAGTCGGATTAAGAATTAATTTTACTCTTATCGGAGTAAGTCTGTCGAAGCTGGATATTCCACGCCATCTCTGTTCGTGGAAATAGTTTTCATCGTTTTCATAAAAGCCGGTCCGTATTTTCTCGCCGATTATTATCGTGGCAGAAATTATAAGGGATGTAGATGGTGGCGCGTATCGCGTTAATCCTGTCAAGTCGGGCAAAGAGAAGTCGCGTATCGGCCGATCCTTTGCCGGATAAGCGTCCGTACTCTTCCTGCGGTCGCAGTCATAACGGTCCACCGTGAAATACGCAAATGCTCGGTAACTCGTAAAGGCAATCGACCACAAGCTAAGCTTGCCAATAGTCCCGGCCGTAATCCACGAGGATGGGATGGAGGAGGATGGGGCGAGCAAAAGGGAGAGGGGGCGATGGAGGATAAGCAGAAATAGGTGGAAAGCACCTTGAACCCAGGTATAATCGGCGTTCGTCCTTCTTATCGTATCTCCCCTCCTCTTCCTCTCTCGCTCGTTGCCTTTGTTTCGTCGATATCGCCGTTTAACCGGCGATAATTTTAATTAATTAAAGGACGGATGGAAATGGATTTCGCCCGTTCGGAAATTTCCACGATTGCTTTCTAATCATTTTCCCAATTTTCGAACGCCAACTTGAGAGCTGAAGTTTGCGTAAATAACAATGATGAATGATGACGAGAGAAAGAATACGTATACACACGTTTTAAAATAACAGATTATTCTCGAAGCGATAGCAAGTTGTATATTCGAGAAAAAAAGGAAATTGTAGAAACGGACGGATATAAATATAAATTTGAAAATGTCGGAAATGCCGTTACCTCGGCACGGAATGTCGCCTAACTATTTATTTATCAGGGAGCAAGTTGGAGGTTGAGAGTTCAAGGATTGGCACGAGAATTGGGGGGGGAATGGGAGGAAGGAAGGATCACGAAGTTGGTGTTCGCCATCGGTCCACGCTTTAAATCTGATTCATCATCGGCCGATCGGTCGTCTATTTTCTCGCATGACTACGTCCACGGGGAATCTACGCGATGCGGTCGCCGCGTGAGAATCGCATCGCGGTCGAAACCTTTGACGTGTCCCGCGTAATCGTTTAAATCGAATGATTTAAACGCGGTCTCGTTGGAAAACACGTGAAAGTATTGCTACCGGTGGCGGGAAGGAATGCTCGTCGAGGCGAGAAGACGACAGAAAACTTTTCAAGGCTACAACCAAGTTATGCAACGCGTCGCTTCTTTGAGTTTGAAATTTATTCGCGGAGGGGAAATATTTTCCTCTCTTCGCTAACCATTCGACTGGTCGTGCCAAGAATTGCGAAAATCGACGAACTTGCCTCTCCGCGTTTCACGAAAGATCTTCGCGAAAAAGAACAAGAAGAGGAGGAGGAAGAAGAAGAAGAAGAAGAAGGCAAATACGGTGGCCCTTATGCCATTTCTCGCGCGATAAATTTTTCTTCCATTCTTTCCT